>NC_070644.1:20289835-20434835 GCF_947347685.1 Pleuronectes platessa | reverse complement strand
AGTGCCTTGCATAAGTATTCACCCCCTTTGGACTTTTCTACATTTTGTCATGGTATAACCACAGATTAAAATGTATTTCATCGTGAGTTTATGTAATGGACCAACACAAAATAGTGCATCATTTGGAAGTGGGGGGAAATATTACATGGATTTCACAATTATTTACAAATAAAAATCTGAAAAGTGTTGAGTGCATATGTATTCACCCCCTTTACTGTGAAACCCCTAACAAAGATCTGGTGCGACCAATTGCATTCACAAGTCACATTTGCAAGTCACATAATTAGTAAATAGGGTCCACCTGTCTGCAATTTAATCTCAGTATAAATACACCTGTTCTGTGACGGACTCAGAGTTTGTTGGAGATCATTACTGAACAAACAGCATCATGAAGACCAAGGAGCTCACCAAACAGGTCAGGGATAAAGTTGTGGAGAAATATGAAGCAGGGTTAGGTTATAAAAAAATATCCAGAGCTTTGAACATCTCTCTGAGCACCATAAAATCCATCATAAGAAAATGGAAAGAATATGGCACAACCGCAAACCTACCAAGAGGAGGCCGTCCACCCAAACTGAAGAGTCGGACAGGGAGAAAATTAATCAGAGAAGCAACCAGGAGGCCCATGGTTACTCTGGAGGAGTTGCAGAGATCCACAGCTGAGGTGGGAGAATCTGTCCACAGGACAACTACTGGTCGTCTACTCCACAAATCTGGCCTTTATGGAAGAGTGGCAAGAAGAAAGCCATTGTTGAAAGGGATCCATAAAAAAATCCCGTTTGGAGTTTGCCAGAAGCCGTGTGGGAGACACAGCAAACATGTGGAAGAAGGTGCTCTGGTCAGATGAGACCAAAATTGAACTTTTTGGCCTCAATGCAAAACGCTATGTGTGGCGAAAACCCAACACTGCCCATCACCCTGAGCACACCATCCCAACAGTGAAACATGGTGGTGGTAGCATCATGCTGTGGGGATGCTTCTCTTCAGCAGGTACAGGGAAACTGGTCAGAATAGAGGGAAAGATGGATGGAGCCAAATACAGGGAAATCCTTGAAGAAAATCTGATGCAGTCTGCAAAAGACTTGAGACTGGGGCGGAGGTTCATCTTCCAGCAGGACAATGACCCTAAACATACAGCCAGAGCTACAAAGGAATGGTTTGGATTAAAGAATGTTAATGTCTTAAAATGGCCCAGTCAAAGCCCAGACCTCAATCCAATAGAGAATCTATGGCAAGACTTGAAGATTGCGGTTCACAGACGGTCTCCATCCAATCTGACTGAGCTTCATCTTTTTTGCCAAGAAGAATGGACAAACCTTTCCATCTCTAGATGTGCAAAGCTGCTAGAGACATACCCCAAAAGACTTGCAGCTGTAATTGCAGCGAAAGGGGGTTCTACCAAGTATTGACACAGGGGGGTGAATACTTATGCACCCAACAGATGTCAACTTTTTTGTTCTCATTATTGTTTGTGTCACAATAACATTTATTTTGCACCTCCAAAGTACTATGCATGTTTTGTTGATCAAACGGGAAAAAGTTTATTTAAGTCTATTTGAATTCCAGTTAGTAACAGTACATAATGGGAAAAAGTCCAAGGGGGGTGAATACTTATGCAAGGCACTGTATCTGTTTTATCATTTATCATTTCATAGGAGCAAATGATCAGAGCTGATATTAGGGTCATTAGAACAAATGATGATAATCCCGACTCTTTATAATCACTGTTCACATCACATTCAGAATTAAAGCTGTATCATGTGATCTCTGAGCTCTGCTGCCAAACACATGTAGAAAACTGAGATCAGACTCAGACGTGAATGTGCAAATATAAATGAGAATTTCACACTCCAGTCTATTTCTGCTCATTCAGACGTCAGACGTCGACTTGCAGACGGAGCGATTCTCCAGATTTGGTTTTGTGTTTGTCAAGTCATTTCTGAAAAGATGTAACATGATGTCACAACAACAACAAAGATATTTTTGAAGTGGATTCATTTCATTTAGAGAAGAATCCACTTGTCAGACGTCTTGAACAGTCAACAGCTGTTTTCTCTGTGAAGACGATGTGAGGAAACGATGAGACGTTAACTCACTCCTCGGTTTCCTGCTGTGACTCAGAGACGCTGAGAGAAAGTCTTTAAAACAACATCATGATGAATTCAGAGCTGCAGCACAAAATAAATATGTTTTATACTAATGTATTATACTCATTTTAAAGGTCAGAACATTTGACAACAGACGGAAAACTTTCAACAAATATCCAACCCTTTGATATCAGGACTGAAATCCTCTCTATTATATTTTAAAAACACATCACGTGACTGTCTGTGTGATGGAAACGTCTCAGACTTGAATCTGTCTCGACTGTGACTCAGTTCTTCACGGGTGCAGGTGTCTAGGCTCCGCCCTCATCAGTCACATGACCCTGGCTGTGGTCACCTCACAGTTTGGCGTCGCTCTGCAGCTCAGATCAAACACTTGCTCTTTAAAAAGGTGAAGACAGAACAAATCCACACGCTCATCTCATCGTCATCCGCTTGCTGTTGAAGTGGTGTCCTGTAAATGAATCCACACGCTGCTTCACTCAAACACAAACTATCATAAAAGAAAATGACTTACCTGATGTCTTTGTCTGTCTCACTGTTCACGCCCCCTTATGTGTCCAATCACAGCACACGTCAAGGTGAGGTACAGTACGTGTCTCTCTATCTCTACACCTGTCTCCACGTCTGTCTGTCTGTCTCTGTGTTTACCAGCGTGCACTCGGGCTGCTCTGTAGATCTGCTCTGTGCTGAGCAGGTTTCCCCTCTTTGCTATTTTTACATTATACGTTGACAGAACCAGAGCCGCAGCTCTAAATTTAGAGTGGGGGGTGAAGCCACACACGAGGACAGCGGCCATGTGGAGACGCAGCGAAGTGACACGAAATAAATGAATGTTGATCTTTATTCAACAGGTGCAACAACAAAAACAAGCGGGAAAAGCTGTAAACACGTCTGAGCCAATCAGAGAGCAGCGCTGCCGGCGAACCGGACTCAATCTGCAAGATGAAACTCAGCAGGGACATATGTTAGTGTAACGACCCTCAGCCAATCAGAGGGAAGCATGTAAAGCGTCCATCAGAGACAGTCGCTCAGGGTTACAGCAGCGTTCAGCCGACGCACACGCTAAGCAACATGTGATGAGGTCACGTGCATTCACTGTGACACATGACCAATCAACACACCCCTCTGCCCTGCCTGAGATCAGGATATGAGCTTCTACACCAAACTCATTTCATACAATAACATAAATCTGACCCTTATTCAATTTATTTTATATTGTTCTGTTCCTTTTGATTAAAAGCTGCATATTTACACAGATTCTAAATTGCTGTCATCATTTCATCTTGTAAAACACTTTGTAAATTAGTTTTTAAAAAGTGCTACATAAATAAAGATTGTAGTTATTTTTAAACTTCATTTCCCCTCTACATATATAAAATGAATCAACGATTGCGTGAAGAACTTTTGAGTTCTGAGTTTTTAATATTCAGTCCACTTCTCTCCTCTGATCGGTGGTTTGTTATCTCTCAGGTTTCAGGTGAACACATGGAGCCGCCTCACTCCCAGTTCAAATAACACCAGGAGCTGTTTCACCTTTAAATCACAGCTGTGTGTTTGTCACATCCGCAGACACACAATTTAAACAAAATGGTGAAATTCACGTTGTCTCACCAAAGTGGGTATTTCTCTTTATGGGGTTTTAATTGTTGTCTTTGTTGTCAAATGATTTGATTGACAAATAAACATCTTTCCCTCTCATCTAATCAGTGACATCAGAGTTTAGCTCCAACATTCAGCAGGAGACTTTTAAAATATGAATAATTCTGAACAGAGTTTGGTGGATTTGTTACCGCAGCTGCTCTTCTGGTTCAGGCAGCAGAGGATCATGGGTAATATCCTGGGTTCAGTTGTGATTCAGTTCAGTGGGACGACACTTTGATAGACTTTGTTTTTTCCACATATGAAAACCACGTCCTCACTCGGACACAGAGACAAACAGAATGAATCCCCACATGTGGCTGCAGGGGGCGCTGTGATAATTGTACAATTTCACAGGTTATGAAATCAACGCTTATGCTACATTCTCCAAATCTTCAGAATCATGTTGTCTTATTTGAGCAACATGGTCTCAGAGCAGACCTGGAGTTTGACCCAAAGCTCGTGGTGTATAAATAGCAGTGGAGCCTGGTGGAGATCTGCCTGGTGGCACTTTCCTGAGGATCCTGTTACAGGTGATCTCACAGAGAAGAGAACAGCAGCAGCTCCACCACGTTCCAGAAGGTTCACTGAGTCGCACTAACACCTGTGGCTCATCAAACATCTCCAGACACCAGAAGCAAAGGAGAATTCAGTTCAGAGAACACAAAGGAACCAGGAAGTGTTGACACCAGATCCAGACCCTTTATTGTGATGAGTCACGTTGACCCTTCAGGCTTAATTTATCATCTGTGAGGATGGTGAAGAAATAGTTGTTTACCAGCATCATTGGTTCAGACTCTTCATCTTGATTTCATAGGTTCTGAGCCGTCACACAGATTTACTGCAGTTTCAGCTTCGGTGTAAAGAATCTTGAGACAATGTGAATTATGATTTGTTGCCTGACTAATAAAATGGAATCGAATTAAATTATTTCAGTAATTCAGGAAATCTCTTCGAGTACAATAAATCAGAGACAAGTTTGTGATTAATGCATTTGGCAAAAGAAGAAACAAGGTCTGTTAAAATGTTCTTTATTGACATGCTCGGTCTGTTAAAGGAAGTTTAAAGAAATGCTCAGTTGATTCATCTGAGCTGAAGCATCCAGGACTTCTACTTGGCCTTGGAGCCACTCGTGGTCTGGTACAGGGGAAGGAGAAACTTCCACGACTCGGCCCAACCCGAGGGCGACTTCATGGGCATCTGCTCTCTCAGACCACCGGGCAGGTCCAGGGACCTCCAGGACTCTGCCCAGCCTTCAAAGAACTTGTCTTTGGTCTCAGCCGCCGGCTTCACTTTCTTTTCTGAAGCCGGGACTTTCTTGGGACGAGGTTGGGTTTTGCCGATGAGGTGGCCTCCTGGGCACTTCTTCTCCGATTGTTTCTCTTTTTCCATATTGGAGAACAAGTGCCTTCTTGTCTGGATCTTCTTCGTTATGATCACCCTCGGGTCAACGAGCTCCTCGGACTTGCTTTTGTGTTTGATCTGTGCGATGGGCTCCTGCAGCAGCAGATAGGAGCTTCTCCACAGCCTGTACATCGTAGGGTTGTTGTTTAAGTTAGTGTAGATCTTGTTTTGTGCATTATTTCCTCTTGACCACAGAACTGTGTGGTGACACGGGTTGGGAGAGGACTCCAACCAAGGCTTCTCCACGAGGGGCATCGGGTTGGCCAGTCTGAAGCAGCTTCCCCACTTGGATCCGTCCTCGCCAGCAGTGGCTTGGTGCTGCTGAGTTGTGTTGCACAGACCTTTCCCAGGTTGTCCTGAAGATCGATGATAACTGGTTTGATGGTTCAGAAGTGACTCAGCTCTCCATGATGCGCTCCACTGTTTCTCAGGGTATCTTTCCCTGAACATCTTGTCGTCTAAAGTCCAGCTCATTTTAGCTTCAGCCATCTGTAAGGACATCTTCTCTTTCATGGGTTGGATCTCCATCTTTTCATTCACGCAGTTCTCTGTGGAACTCTGCTCAGTTCCGTTCTCTGTGTGGAAGGCAGAACACCTCCAGGCCTCCCTCCACTGGATGAGTGAGGGTGTATCATGGTGAAACTGGCTGTCTGAGACCATCCAGGACGCCTGCCAGTCAGAACTGGACCCATGAGACCTCATCTGAGCCTGTGAACTGCTGGGAAGGTTGGAGGCTGCACTTGAACTTCCTTGGCTGGGTTGTGCATGACCTTGCCGAGGTTGGCGCCTTGTGGACCTCCACGATTGTCCCCAGCTATGCTCTGCAGTTGGTCCATTCTTAGGGAACTCCACAGGCTCAAAGTGGTGCTGGTACCTTAGCCGATCGACTCGGACTTGGGGTATGGTGGACCAACCTCCCTGCCAGAGTTCAGGCTCCTGTTGCAGAGGCTGAGATCGGTATTTCCATGAGTCTTTCCATTCTGAGGCAGTGGACCTCGTGTCTCTGTCCTCTGACTCCCTGAAAGGCCTCATGGGGTCAGGCCTTGTTCTTCTTCTTTCCTCCCTCATTCTGTGTTTCAGTGTTTTCCAGGAGTCCATCCAGTTTGAGGAAAATGAGAAATGTTCCACAGATCTCAGAGACTGCAGCTGAGATTGGGTGAATTCTCTCTTTGGCCGGTGTATGATGTCATGTTTCAGTTGTTCATAGTTTGGGTCAGCTTCCTCTGATGGTGAACACTTCTCCATCTTCTGAGTCTTCGGAGTGGTCTCCATCTTAGGTGACAGGGCCCTTAGAACCTTCTCAATCTCTTCACAGGGTTGTGAGTTGTTTTTCGTCACCTGCCATGACTTGCTCCACTCAGAGAGAGCGTTCAATTCGTTGTACAGCTGCAGGTACAGATCTTTGTGCTTATGCTCACTGGACTCAAGTCTGGTTTTATGAAGGAAAAACTGTTTCTGCTGGATGGAGGAGGAATCATTTTCATCTGGTCTGAGAGAGCGATCTGAGTTATCCTGGTTGTTGTTGGGAACTGTAGCGGCTCTCCATGAATTCTCCCACTCTGGACTGAGAGAGCTTTCACTTTGAGGCTCAGATTTGTTGCAGCCATGAAGGTTGGACATCCTCCAACATTCCTCCCACATGGAACTTACCTCACATTTCTTATCTTGCTTGTTCATAACAGACTCATTTATCAAAGCTTCATCTGGATGATGATCCTCCTGACTCGCTGCCCTGGTGGATCTCCATGAATCACTCCACTCCGAGCACGGGGTTTTGTCGTGGTGCTGACTCTCCAGCAACATGGTGAAGAAACCGTATCTGCTGACATTCTCTTCATTCACAGATGATGGATCTTTCTTATTGTTTGGGTTTGATTTCCTCCAGGAACTCTGCCACTTCTCAGCAGGAAGACTCACGTCTAGCTCTTGTGTCTCCATCAGCCTGTGGTCGGGCTTGTTCCACAGATGAAGACTGGGAGGGTTCTTCATGTTGGGCCCGTTTGGCCGAGGCTGGTCTTCTTCAGAGTGAGGCTGCTGGGTCGCCAACATCCAGCACTGACCCCAGTCGGATGGAACCTCTGCTGGTGGTGGCAAAGATTTGTTGTACTTCCATGACTTTCCCCACATCATGGAAGAAGGTTGAGTCTGGCTGATGAACATGAGGGCCTGCAACCTGTTGAAGCTCTTGTCCTGCCCCTTTTTGTTCTTGTGGCTTGGCGTTTGAGAGGAGAAGCCCCTGCTCTGGGCTCCTGGTCGACCAAAGGATCCCGGCCCTGCACCACGGGGCAGCGGAGGCTGAGCCGCAGGTTTCTTGCCCTTCCAGAAACTCTCATTGTCTATTGGAGTGTCAGCGGGTTGGATTTTCCTTTCCACCCGTTTGGAGATTCCCTGTCTGACTCTCAAGCGACCGGCCCACTCCTCGTTAATACTGTGGAAACAAACGTACAAAAAAAAAGCTTCAGTCAATAGGAGGATTCAAGATCTTAATCTCACATTGACTTCCCGTAAATATTTCATGGTGGCTCAAATGTAACAGCTGTAGTGAATATCATGTCAAAGCACTACATGAATATTGGTACAGTACATGAGGTATGATGGGAAAGTGAGTCCAAGCTGATGGAGCCACACCACCACCTACAGGTTGGGCTGCTACCAGAGGGAGATCTGTTGGTCAGTCTCAGCTTTCAGGATCCGGTCACACCCTCAATCTTCATCCTGCTGGGTTATGTAATACATCTGCTGGGTTACAGCATGTACGGTGTATTAATACCCTGTGGTTCAGAGGTGAGGGGGCAGCTATACTGTTTATACTTAGAGTCGTGCATCATAACAGGGTTTAAAAAATATGATGTCAAGTGCGTGCCACAAAGGGGAACATACTGTATACATGTCATACTGGAGGGGGTTCCCGGATATTTAAAACCTGAGGAATGCACAGTTATGTTCCTTGGAAGTAAAAATGATTGTGTCACTGGTAATGACTTATATTTAACCAAGATAAGAAGAAGGAACTGGTACAAGATTGAACCGCCTACTGGGGACAGTGGTTGGAAACTGTCGGGTGTCCAACATGAGAAACCTTTAATTCTGTCCCTATAAATAGCAACTTTAAAATATATGTAGTATCTATATATATACAAACACATTCATAGACTTTTTCTCTACGTAAAAAAACTTTATCCCTCGGAAACGGAGTCCGACAGAATGAATCAACAGCAGAGGGCGCTGCTGCTTAGTGAAGTTACATAGTGTTGCTTTAAAATATGGAGTAGTTAGAACTCCAGAAGGGAATCAAACCTGTGTCACTGTTCAGGTTTTCATTTTCTGGTTTCAGGGTGTGGACTCATCAGAGTTCTTTCATTTCCAACATTCCTCAAAGCATTGATCTAATATGTCAGCAGAATAAAATGTTCCCTGTATTATATCTGAGTCCATCAGTCGTTAATCACCTGTCGCTGCAGAAGCTGGCGAACGCATCACTTCCTTCAACCTGTCTCTTAAAACAACCACACCCAGCAGCTACTGATGGAAAGTACCAGTCAACAGTCAACACATTCATCTGAACTCAAAATCAGTCTGTTGATTTATTTAGTAGATGTTGTTTTTGTGCATCCGACTCTTGAAATGGATCATAAGAGAATATTATAGAAACAGTTAATGTGAAGTGTAATAAGTTACAAGTCAGTTTGTGTTTGTCTCTGCAGGACAGAGTCCTTAGAGAAAGACCTGAGTTCATCAGGTCAGTTTGAAGATGGTGTCATGATAAATGTAAATATAAGATATTAGATGAATCGAAAACTTGAATAAATGTTTATCAAAAATATCAAACTCTCCTCACACATTTCCGAACACTCTACTACTTCCTCCATCCAATAAATTAAAAAGGAGTTCTGAGTGAGACGTGGTGCACACAGACAGACGATCAGTCTTACGAGGACAGGGCGCTCTTCTCTCTCCGCTCCTGCTCCTGCTGCTTCCTCTGGTCCTGCTCTCGAGCTCGGATCTCCCACACGCTCTTCATGATGGAGGCGTCGCAGGCGACCACCTCGAGGTTCCTCTCAGTCGACATCGTCACACGGCTTCAAACCACCTGTCAACACAGAGAAAAGGAGTTTTACTACAATAAAAAACATTCATTATATAACATCAAGATATGTTCAGATGCTCCATTTGGGTGCAGATAGGGAAATGAGTCTCTGATGCACCTTATGGTCTGGATGGTGAATGTGGAGACGCTGCAGACGCTTCAGCTCTTATGTACGACAGCTCCGAGTGGCTTTAACATGCTATAGGTTGGGGGGGGGCTGCATATATATATATAACACACTCCTACACATTCTGTACATGCTGTAACATTATCGTTGCCAGCGACCCCAGAGCTTCAGACCAGCATTTAAAACATATGACTGTAAGAAACAAGCTTTGATTTTTAATCTCTGAACTGAAAGTCCCTGAAACTGTGTTTTAGAAACTGAATTAATGTCTAAAGACAGCAGCACATAGAGGTGAGAGACTCAAACAGTGATTTATAAATGCACTGGGAACCATGAACTGTAAATCCAATGGATGACATGACGGCTCCCAACAGTGAAGCCAAAGCCTCTTGATTAAGATTAAGATGCATTTATTTGTCCCAAACACATGCACAGACACACTCATGCAAGGAGGGAAATGTAACCTCTACTTTTGACCCATCTGGTGCAGGACACACAGAGCAGTGAGCAACCATGTACGGCGCCCGAGGATCAGATGTTGGGGGGGTAAGGTGCCTTGCTCAGGGGCACTAGACAGGGTAGGGAGAATCCTCTTGGATTTTTGGACAGATCAATCCAGGTTCTTCTTTTGTTGTTTCTCCGGGGAGTCGAACCAGAGACCTTTTCTGCCCATAGTCCAAGTTTCTGCCTCTAGTCCACCGCCTCTCCTTGATCGCCCCCTGGGGGCTAGGGCTAACCCTAACTCCCCTCCTCCATGTTAGTATATGGGTGGTGGACCAAACTCAACAATATGAGTAGATATTAAATGTTCCTCCAAGATGGTTTCAGGTGGTTCTTATCACATTCTGTTTTAATTGGTTATTAGATGATATTAAAACAGGTGAAACATCACGATTGACAGCTGAGACTGGCTTGTGATTGGTCGAGCACGACCTCAACGCTGCGGCTCCTGATCACTCGCCGGCAGCGTGAGCATCGAGGTCTTTAGGAGCTGGAGATGCGTCGGCCATCTTTACATTGAGTCTGTGGGAACTGAATGTTCAGTATTCAGTTCTGCTCCAGATCCAGGGTCTGTACCCACTTTGAGAATCCAGGTCAAACCTCTGCTCTCCCTCTGACTCTGGGTCAGATAAAAACGTGTTGTTTCAAATGTTCCACAGAGAAACTTTCTTCACTGTTTCAAATATATAATTTCCTCCGAAGGCGTCATCACTGAATTATTTCCTACAGGAGGTTTGAGTTGACTCGGTGTCACAGCTGCTCTTCCTCCTGAATTTGATCGTCTCATGTTTTGTCTAATTTGAGGTTTAAACAAACATCCGCCTCACCCCCTCTGTCTGCTGTGTGTGTACAGAGAGCTGTGCAGAACTGCATGCTGGGAATGTCAGCTGCGTGAACAGTAGGACACGAATGAGTGACACATGCAGCCGGGGCCAGTAACATGACGGCATACATGACAACACACCAACTAAGACTTAACGACAACTTAACTAAAAATGAGATGATGACAAAATGCTGTTATACAATTTTAAATTCAGATCTATCGTCTTCTTCTCAGCCTCTTTAGAGAAACTGTTTGTGAGTCATTAACTTCCTTAAAGAAATGGAATGAAAAACGATCTGCACACGTGACTGCGATCGACGGACAGACCGACAACATATGGTGACCGTAAAAATAGTTTGTGTGCATCATGTTCTCTTTTCTCATGTGTGACACGATCACTGGACCCCACAACATAAAACCAACACAAACACACAACGTGTTTACAACCTGGAAGCACACAAACTGGTGATGAGTCAGGAAACACGTGGGTAAACGTTCAGTTTGTCACAGTTTGAAAACAACATGTACAGATTGTTCATTATCACAGAAACATGAGCTGCTGCGTCGCACAAGGGACCCAGCACTCGACAAGTAGTGTCCCTCAGCGGTTTTAATCCAGTTCATTATTATTATTGTTATTATTGTTATTATTATGTTATTGTTATTGCACAGTTGACGAGTTAGACACAGACTCTGGGTGAGGGAAAGTGAAGCCGACATGGAAATATCACCGGTCTTCTGTGTAATGACCAGCAGAGGGCGACTCTATCGGTTGTTTCTATAGAAGTCTATGAGGAAATGGCTTGAGTAGTTTTTGTGTAACGCTGCAAACAAACAACGCACAATGTCCTTAGCGAAGGTAAAATAACTAAACTCATCCAAAAGTCACAGAAAGAAACATGTGGCTCAATTATTAACTTTTCATCTTCCTGATAACAACAAGTGATGTAGAGCAACAAAAATACCAAAGAATTATTTAAATCACATCTCTGGTGGATTTGTATCAATTTGAGAATGACATTTATTTTATATTTTACAATCAAATACATTTTCTGTCTTCATTCGGATCTCTGAGTTGTGTTTTTCAGGTCTGTTGGCATCGTGTTCAGTTCTGTCATTTACAGGAACCTCTCCTCACTTCAAATCAAGAATGTTCCCAGAGGCTGACTCAGAATCATTATTTTAAAACCTCCTCCTGTTGCAGTAAACAGTCGCCCGACAGGTTCTTCATGCACTTGTCAGAAAAGCTTCTGAATTTCCAGAATGTGATGGTTCGTGGCTCCAGGAGAAAAACGTCCTCGTGCTCTGCAGGCGAGGAAAGAGAAAGTAAACAAAACACTGAAGCTGGAAATCAACACGTTTGTCATTTTGGTGAATTCAGTCTTTTCCTCTGTGACCAAGTTCGTCTGCTTTAACTCACAGTGATGAAAGAGGGAGGAGTTTTCTAATCAGCCTTTTTAAATTGATGAGTCACTGAAAAGCAAGACGGATCCTTTTCTTACAGACAGGTTCACGTCTGTGTCACATTCCTGTGGCTGGCGACAGGTATTTTGAATCAGAGATTAGATTCCACCAAGAGTCTCAAAGAACCTGAGCTGCTCCCGACTTGGCACTTCCTCACATCTCAGGCATCTTAAAAACGTCTTCGAACCCACTGACGTCTCTGAGGTCAAGTTTCCTTCTAGTTTTCATCTGCTGTAAGAATTCAGACGCTGTTTCATAAACAGAAGTTTATTGTCAGAAGCATCAACAGGTCACGCTCCACAGCTTCATCTGAATAAAGAAGTGAACAATGGAAACACAACACGTTGTCTCAGAGCTTGTGACAGGTTCACTCTCCAGACTTTTTTTTTCTTTTAATTGCTCGGAGGCAGAAATGATGACAGGCTCGACCTTGATGACATTTCTGATAAAGCAACTGAAGAACCAGTCTGACCAGGATGCCAGTAAGAGGAAGAAGACGTTAAATAACATCGGTGTCGTTATCTGGGAAAAACTGTGTCGTGCAGCTCAGATGGAAAAAGACACTCAGGGAACGAGACACTGCTTTTATTTACCTGCAGAGGCAACAAAGCCAAAACAGTGTGACAGATAAACACGTCAAACACATGAAACATACAACATACAGTGCTACCGTCATTCAAGGACAAGTCAAGAAGAGCAGGAGCTGTGAACTGCTCCTCAGAGAAACGTTACATTCATGAACTTGGGCAGATGTTTGGCTCTGGTTGCACAAAACGTTCAGTTGTAAAGTTTGCAGCCGTTCTCTGTCGGATGAGGAGAAGCTGCCGTCACATCGGAGGCCTCACGTTGAGGGAGAAGCTGGGCTGGGTCAGGTTGTTGGGGTTGTTCTCCTGAGCAGCTAGTATGGCCTGGAACAGAAGGACCCTCTGCATCAGCTCGGCCATGAAGGAGAAGTTCTGAACCTCCTGGGCCGCTGCGACTTTGTTCTCCTCCTGCTGCTGCTGCCACTGCTTCACCTCCTCATACATGTCGTCACTGAAGTACAAGCCCCCGTTCGCTGCCACCATGTCATCCACCTTCCTGAGCAGCTCCACCACCTGGGTTTTGTTGATTCTTATCTTGTTGTTGAAGACGTGGTACCTGTTCCCACATCGGTTTATAAGCGCTCGGAGTTTGGGATGTCCGGTCTGCACGTACTCCTGGATGCTTCTTCCCTGCAGCTCGTCGCCTCGCGTGAACAGAACCAGCATGTACCCGGACGCCTCGGGGCCGAAGATCTGCTCCAGGGCCTCCACGCAGTTTTCTTCTTCTTTGGTGAACCTGCCGATCTGCATAACCAGCAGGAAGACGTGAGGCCCGGGAGAGGACACCTTGATGCATTTAACGATTTCTTTCTTGATGCTCTCTGCAGATTTAGACGTGTCCAGGATCCCGGGCGTGTCCACCACGTGGATCTTTCTGACCCCTCTGGCTCGTTCCTTGGCGCAGGTCTCCGTCACAGACTGAGCACTCGCACAAGACAAAAATACCTCCCTGCCCACGATGGTGTTACCCACGGCACTTTTACCAACTCCAGTTTTCCCAATCATCACCATCCTGAGGTCAGGGCCTGCAACAGACAAACACACGGTCCTGTGGGAATCACTCGAGAACAAATGTTTCTGGCAGAATAAAAAAATATATAACTGAGAGCATCGTAAAGCTGGAAGAAGCTGAAAACGAGGAATGTTGAAAACCTCACCTGCAGGGATCGACAACCGGAGACCCATATCTCAACCTTCAATGAGCAACAAGACAGCTCACCATGGGCTCTGTGTGAAGTGGCCCTGCCCACTGGGAGGAACCGGCTCTATACCACGTTCTACGTTCTACCACAGACTTCAAACAATGCTGGTTAAACCTTCCTGCTGCCTGTTCTCATCTCAGCTGCTAAAATGCAACACAACAGAGCTCCTCCGCCGGGTAAGTGACATCTTTTCTTCTTCTCTTGTTGGTGAGCACAAAGTAAATCGGGGAAATTACAATGAAATGATCAGTGTCTTTCAATTTCATCTGTTTGAGTGGATCTGACACATGGATTTGATGTGAATGGAAAACTTCTGCAGTTTATTTTCTTCCTCTTAACTCTCGTCAGTATTGCTTTTTCTTTTCACAAGTTTTAAATCAGTGCACTGCAGCAGGAGAGTCACTCTGGACCGTGGTTACACAACTTCTCAGCAGGGCAGGTTACAACTGTTGCAGTGGAGCGCAACACGTTTCAGGGAAGTTTCACCTGTGAGCGCTCGGCTCGCAACCTGCTGCCAAACACAACACGACAACACACTGAACTAAATGAACAGTATTACATCACTTGATATTATCCATGTGACATCCTACTGACATCTTTGTTATTTGATTGTGTTGTAACTCATCTTTGCTTTAACTTTGTTGAACGCTGTTAATTCTCTATCAACCATGTAAACGGAGAGCAGCCACTTGTATTGATTAATTTGTGTTCTAATTGTCTTGATGTCATGATTGACAGCTCGATTGGTTGAGTGCATGTACGGGGGGGGGAGATGGGGTGTAAATGACGTCATCAGTGCATCAGTATTAATAATAACCTCCTCCTGGAACCCATCAGTGCTTCTTCTCCCCACAGCCTATCCTGAGAAGTTAACCATCGCTCTGCTTGGAAAGAAAATTCAGATCAAGAACGTCATTGGAAATTTGATCCTCAACGATCAGGGCTACTTTACCTCAGAGTCCGACCCCCTGGTGGTGAGAGAGAACATCTCAGCCAGGGTCATCAACACTCCGGACTTCTTCGATGCAGAATGTCCGAACCCGGATCAGCGGATCATTGACTTCATGGCTCTTTCCCAACCGGGCCTCGATCTGTTCATACTGGTCCTAGATCCTGAAAACGCCCGAGAGGAAGAGGTCGTTGGTCAAATCTCTAAACTTCAGGACGTCTTCGGAGAACAGATCACGAAGCACTTGGTCGTCATGTTTCCAGACCTCGAACGTTTACAGGCACTCGCTCACCTGAAGGAGATATTCAACGTTCTGCTCGTGGTCCCCGACCATCTGCCCACTCAGTGCAGGGACTGGTGTCCGAGGGGTCACCCATTCGTGTACCAGTACAAAGACTACAGCCAAGATGTTGTGTTACGAAGAAAGGCAGCCATTGAGAAGAGAAGGTAGAATCTTAATCACAACAATACGAGTTGGTTCTGCTTGTTCACTGTGTGTAGAGACCACAGGGTCCCATCCTCCTGCTCGGTTGGTTCCTCAGGAGGTCTGAAGGTTCTGCATCAGACTTCCTGAAAAGCAGGATGGGACTTTTCTCTGTGGCTCTCATCTATTGATCTGTTTCCAATAATTATGACATTTGTTTCAGAGCCAACAACAACTGTGGGAGTGGAGGTGAGGCCGAGGTTTAATAAGTATGAATGTGTGTGTTGTTTCAAAGAACCAGGAATGAAGGAAAGTTCCTCAGTGAAGTTTGAATGTTTCATCTTCACAGATGCTGATGAAACCGGTCCGGCCACATTGAAGCATAACTTTGCTACAGCAGCTCCAATAAGTATGTAACACAACAAAATACAATATGTACACAAGAGTTTAATCAGATCTTTGCTATGACGCAGTATTAGAACCATATGGAAGAAAAATGATGTTGAGAGTTCGGGAATAACGTTGTGATATCAGGAGAATAAAGTTGTAGTTTATTTAAAACGAAATTAGGAGAAGAAATCATGATTTAATATGAAAAATGTCAAACTATATATATATATAATATATAAATGTCTTAATGGAAAAATGATTGGTAATTTAGTTTTTTCTCTTAAAATTATGACTTAATAACTTCACAAAGAGCGACGTCTTTACTTTGGTAAAATTAAGACTATATTTCTATTAATATTATAAATACAATTAAATTATGATTCAAAATGTTATTACATATTTACTTGACTTTATTGTAGAGGAAATTTAAGTTTATTTTCTCAAAATCTCTATTTTGGCTCTATTACTTTGCCGTACTGAGCTAATCTTACTTACTTCAGATAAATACTGACACGTTTGCTGGACTGTGTCTTCAGGTCCCAGTGTCCTCCCAATCCCGGACACCATCTTTAACATCGTTCTACTGGGACTAACTGGGACCGGAAAGAGTTCATCTGCAAACACCATCCTGAATACTGGAGGGTCCAAGCAGGACATAATGCCATTTAGATCCGAGGCGAGCTCCATCCCCGTCACCAACAACTGTGACGTCAGAGTCATGAACAAGCCGTTCGGGGTCCCCGTGAGACTGGTGGACACTCCGGACTTCTTCAGCGAGGACCTCAGGAACCCTGAGGCCCACCTAGAGGAGTGTAGGAGGTACTGTCAGCCAGGGCGGGGTGTGGTGCTGCTGGTGGTGCAGCTGGGCCGCTTCACCGACGGAGAGAGAGGGATCTTACCTAAGCTGGAGGAGAAGCTGGGCTGGAGGATCAGGGAGGAAACCATCCTGCTGCTGACCCACAGAGACGACCTGAAGGGAGACCTGTTCAGTCACGTCCACACACATCCAGACCTCAAGGGACTCGCTGAATTGTGCAGTTTGGGTTTTCACGCGTTCAACAACAAGCTCCAGGACAACAAGCAGGTCATCAAGCTCCTCAAGAAGATTCCAAACTACAAACAACGTTTCCCGAAGATCGCAAAGAAAGAAGACGTTAGCTGCCACTTGAGTTAGATCGGCTCCACGTGCTCATCAGTGCACGGCCTGAACGTGCACGTGACCAAGGAATCATACAAACATGTTAATCCACTCATCATCTCCTCACCACCAGAGACACACGTTATCTCTCATCTTAGTTCAGTCTTTGTATTTATTCTTATACTTCCTCCTTCTCAACCTGCTCAGTCATAACTTTTGGATGTCAGCTGACGTGTGAGCTCTCTGTTGATTGGTCAGCGATGCAGATTATAAAGTCAGACATGATCACATGAACTCTCGTCAGGTCGCTGTTGAGTTAACAGATCGGATTTGTTTCCTCTCTGTTTGTGATTTAATAATCAATCTGTGAGAACGATTTCTGTTTATCTGAATTTCATATGAAACGTTGAGTCACACTGTCACGAGAAAACTATCAGACATTTTGTTAAATTGATCAATAAATACTATAAAAAACAAATAATCTTTCCTGTTCTGTTTATGATTCACTTTCACATACTGCACATGCTCAGAGTGTGTGTGTGTGTGTGTGTGTGTGTGTGTGTGTGTGTGTGTGTGTGTGTGTGTGTGTGTGTCAGTGTGTGTGTGTGTTTGTGTGTGTTTGTGTGTGAGCAGGAGTTTTCTCAGGCTCCATCAGAGCCTGGCTCCTTGTTTAGCTAACGGGATGTTTCTATTGGCTGGAGCCTCTGACTCTGTGTCAGGTCTTTAATCAACCACCAGGGGGCGGAACGGAGGAGCTGTCTATGTGGCACGTCATCATCCTGTCTCGGTTTCAAAGATTGTAAATGTAAGACAGAGGCCTCACTCGGGAGTGTATCACTCTATCAACAGATCGATATAATAAGTATGTTGTCACTCTCTAGCTGCCTCTTGTTTCATTATAATATTTTATGATGTCATTAAATATTCTCTTCAACAAACCGAGAAGAGAATAAGAAATAAAGCAGGAGCACGTGGTTCGGTGGAGAAAAACCCTCTGAGCCTCCTCATCTCTGTTCCTCTACGATCTTCGATGACACGTCATCTTTTCGAGCCGGAGACATCAGTGTGCGACAGGGCCGCCTGGCGGACAGACATGGCTGCTTCCCCGGAGCCGAGGCTCGGCGGCGGGTTCCCCGGTTCTCCCCGGACCGCGCGGTGCTGGTGGCGGCTGGCGGTGCTGCTGTTGTCCGTGTGTTCGCTGCCCGGGGCCGCGGGCCTGGTGGAGGGGCTCTACTGCGGCACCGAGGACTGCTACGATGTGCTCGGCGTCTCCCGGGAGGCCGCCAAGCTGGAGATCGCCCGGGCGTACCGGCAGCTGGCCCGCCGGTACCACCCGGACCGGTTCAGGGTGGAGGAGCCGGGCCTGGAGGGCGAGACCAAGGAGTCCGCTCAGCGGAGGTTCCTGCTCATCGTGACCGCCTACGAGACGTTAAAGGTCGGAGAGAAAGTTCCACTTGTTCATGTTCATGATCCAGAACAGAAATAAGATCAAACTGTGAAACTGAGAAGTTTGATCTTCAGATTCTTTACATCCGGTGAAATTCATATAACAGGAAAGTTTCCTTCATGTTTATAACATCTTGTTTCTCTGTTGAATCTCTGAAACTCTGATGTTAAACATGAATGAACTAATGAAACGTGTTCGTGTCATAACTGGACCAGTGACTCATATGCTGTGGTACAGGTGATACTTACCAGTATAGTTACGTACAAGCAGTTTTCTGTATGAAATAATCATTCATTATTAACTAAGGGTATTCTAATGTTTGCATTTTATAATCTCTCTCTAATCAATCAATCAATCAATCAATTGATCTTTCAACGTTTCTTAAACAATGTAACTCAAAGTGTTTTACAGATAAAAGCAATAGAGCCAATAACCTGCCACTCAATTCACACATAGTGGAATATTAAATCATAAAGTCATAAATCTCATTCATTTTCAAATGTGGAAACAGCAAAGCCAAGAGATTAAAGTGTTCATTTCCATGTGTGTGTCTTTGTATGTGTGTGTGTTTGTGTGTGTGTCTGTGTGTGTGTCTGTGTGTGTGTGCAGGATGAAGAGACTCGGCGGGACTACGACTACATGCTGGACCACCCTGAGGAGTATTACCAGCACTACTACACCTACTACCGTCGGCAGCTCACCCCCAAGGTGGACGTCAGGATCGTCATCCTGGTCACCATCTGTGCCATCTCCATCTTCCAGGTAGGACCAGGGCTCAGAGCTTCACCCTCAGACACATCGAGTGGACGTGTCTCAGGGTGAAGACGTAGACTCGTGTCCCAGTCGTGAACCCGTCAGGTGACCAGCCTCCGTCTCTCCTGCAGTTCTACAGCTGGCACAGCAGCTACAACGAGGCCATCAACTACCTGGTGACGGTGCCCAAGTACCGGATCCAGGCCACGGAGATCGCCCGGCAGCAGGGCCTCCTCAACCGCACCAAGGAGAAGGGCAAGAACCGCCGCTCCAAGGAGGAGATCCGCGAGCAGGAGGAGGAGGTGATCCGGGACATCATCAAAACCAAGATCGACATCAAGGGGGGCTACCAGAAGCCCAACCTGTCGGACATCCTGCTGTGTCAGATCGTGCTCTTCCCCTACTACCTGACCACCTACCTGACCTGGTACGCCTCCTGGGTCTACCGCTTCACCATCTGCAGGGAGGAGTACGGCGAGGAGGAGAAGCTCTACCTGATCAGGTCAGTGCCCATTAGAGAGGTTCAGGTGGTCGCGTCCCCTCGGTGACGGGTCGTCTCACAGCTCGCTCTGCTTTCACTCCCAGGAGACACATGAAGATGTCCCAGTCCCAGTTCGACAGCCTGGATGAGAACACCAGTCAGACCTTCATGGAGAAGCGGCTCTGGATCAAGGAGAACTACGAGGTTCGTGACTTTGAATTCCTTCTTTCTTCTCCTCTCTGCACGTTTCCTCTGGATGCTCTGTGACCGGTGTGTCTCCTCCAGCTGCACAGGAAGGACCAGGAGGAGGAGATGAAGGTGAAGATGGCGACAGACCCGAGGATGAAGAGGTATCGCCGCTGGATGAAGAACGAGGGCCCGGGCCGCCTGACGTTCGTGGACGACTGACGGCTGCCGGGTCTGTCAGTAACACACACACCTGCCTCAGTGCCGACGCACACACACACACACAACACGCCCCGCGCTGTGTGGACAAACGCTTGTACAGAAACATCACCTGTTTATATAGCGAGAGATATTTTCTATAGCGACCTCGCAAAGCAGAAGTGGAATAAACTGCACCTGAGAAATTTGAGGGTTTTTATACACGATGCTCTTTCTTTTATTTTAATTTTTCATCTTTTAAACTTTGTATCTGTAATTGTTCTGGTGAAAGTGGACGGATGAGCTTCAGTGCCTGAGTTATTGAGAAGCAGATGTTTAATCATGTGCGGGGGGGTTAATCATAACGTTAACATGGTGCCTGGTAACCGACAGTAAAAAAGTGCCCTTGTTAATGGCCGCCTCCTCCTTGCACCTCCTGCTAGCTCCTCCTGCCGCCTCCTGCTCGCTCCTCCTGCTGCTCTACTGCGTCACTTCAAAGCCTCATGAGTAAAGCCAATGAAAAGTATTAGCATCTTTTTCTTTCCTGATGAATAAACCCGGGTCAGAGTGTAATTTTTAAAGAACATTTTGAATTCAGACGAGATGGAACAGAACCTGGACGTATTGATCGTCTTGTAGTACAGAAGACTGCAGGCAGGGGGAGCTGTTTGCCTGGTTCCATCAGAAGTCAGAAAATCCAAAGTTTCTGGTTTACATTTAAATTTGCTTATAGACGGGAGATGGATGGAAAGATAAGAGACAGAGAGGAGGTGGATGAAGTATTAGTTATTAATAAGATGCAGGAAAGAGGAGACGACCTAAAGATGAAAAAACTAAAACGGAAAAATTTCTGTGTCATCGTCTCATTTGTTGCTGAAGCAGTTTTTCTTTGAGAAGCAAAAGACCAAAAAGAGAAGCAGGTTCCAGACGTGGTGGAAACCAAAGTCACGGCTGAGGTGTTTATCTATCAGGAAGTCGATCCTCATGGTTTCTGATCCGTGTCTTCAGACGACTGCTCAGTTTCAAGCTTCCTGCTTTTTACTTAAGATTATTTATTTGTCTCTCATTTGTCTTTTGGTTGTTGTTTTGTGCTGAGGCATTAAAGTCCAACTGGAACTATGATCGTTATGAACTAATCGTTTCTTTGTCTTCTGTTTAAAGTTGCCGCCTCACACACACGAGCAGATCGACAGGTCTGTCACCGGAGCTCGTATTAAAAACAAATCAGAAGTTAATGTTAAGGTTTTTATACATTTCAAAGTATTTAAAAGTGAGTAGAGAAATGTTAAAGAATTGTTCCTCCTGACTCGTCCTGAGAAGACGAAGACTTAGTTTGACTTCTGTCAAACGACTCCATCATTTACTCAATCTACCGCTGCATGCTACCTCAGTGCCTTTGAGCAGAGCAGCAGACCCGTCCTAGTGGCTGATGTCAGAAGTTGTGAAGATGTTTGGAAAGAAGACGCAACACGTCAGGTTTTCCATTAACATTAAAAATTATTAACATACATTTTAAAACATACAAAAACAAACATTACAAGGCAGAAGGATGACAGAAGGCCGAGGTCATTCCAACAACAACAACAACAACAATAACCGTTTGTATTTGAATATTAAAATGAACTGGATGCGACCTCGCTGTGACTCGAGGCTCCGAGACGACTCGTCACTGAACTGATCCTGGATCAGATGATCAGAAACCTGCAGACCTCAGAGTGGTTTAGTGCAGTTATAATAAGAGCTGGAATCTGCCTCAGCAACTAACGACATCACAGGAAGCACAAAGACTGAAGGTTCGACAGAAACAGCTCGGTTCTGAGCAGCGACTCAGCGCAGACGTCTGATTGGTTGAGAACAGACTAATTAAAGATGGGGGACGCACCTTCATTTCCTCCCACTATCGGGAAATTAAGCCAAAACATCCTGGACAGCTTTGCCGCCATCTTGAACATTCAGAGTCAGAGTCAGAGTCTGTGAAGTGGAGATCAGGAAGTAGAGCTGTAGTATCTAGGTCCTGCCCATACATGCACCTGACCAATCAGGAGTCAGTCTAAGCTGTCAATCAAGACGTCTCAGTCTGTTTTTCATATGATCAATTAACTAATTAAAACCAAACTGATCAGAAACACTTGAACAAACAGGTTCTGACTCCTGATTGGTCGAGCAGGTGTATGGCAGCGTTCGTATCCTAAACAGGAGGAAGTGGAGAAGTGTCGTCCATCTTTATCTACAGTCACTGGTCTTTACTGGTTTCCTTTTTACCCTAATGTAGAAATATTTGGGAGGAAAATGACATCAGCTTCCAAATGTTCTTTCACGTTAATAAAATTTAATCTTTTAAACGTGAAGCTGACCGACCCAGAAACATGGCAACTTGATTCCAAAACGTCTCCAGTAAAAACTGACCTCTGACGTTGAGCTCGGCTCAGAGAGAAGAACTCTGAACAGAACTCTGGTTTATGAAAAACACTCAGTCTCGATCAAACCAAACAAATCGAAAGTAAATTTAAACCTTCACTTCGTCTTAATCTCTTCATTATGAGACACAACCGACAGTTTTTCTGGTCAATTCCTTCGACATCAAAAGTCATGAGCAGTCCAGGGAATCTTCTCCTCATCCTCCAGTTTCTAAAGGTGCATTAAACCAGTTTCCAGCTCCTTGAATCCGTTTGGACGTCAGAAGAAGAGGAACCCACAGAAATGCAGATTTTACCCAAACATTACAACAACCTGCAGAGGACAGACGGGCTTTGTCTCTCCGTCCTTTTCAATCCTTCACCGACCTTCTAGAAAAAGACACGAGTCCAAAGGCTTCAGTGAAATCACCAGAAAGTCCGATCGTCCTCAACATCAAAGGACTTCACGACAGGGTTGAAGATGAAAGACAGATTGTGTTTGATCTGTTGAGCTTCATGTTGGTGAAGTGGAGCCGGGACAATAAGCACAAGATGTCATGAAACTCTGTTTTGCTTCTGTACAATAGAAAAACAATAGAATCCCACTCGGCTCAAACTCTCTGGTTCCTTCTTGGATCTTTTTTAAAGACTCTTCTTTCAGAAATGGCCAAAGCGTCCGGGTTGGATGACGACTGTTTTTTTGTAAATTATTATTTTAATAATTGATCAACTCACACTCGTATACAGGGTTCAGAATAATTAAACAACTCTCTTTGTTTCTTGTCTCACGAATCTCAGTTGTACAGAAATTGTCGAGTCATATTTATGAGTTATATCTATTTCTAAGGTTGTTTTCACTAATTTTGACTAAATGTGAGTGTTTTTCTTGCTTTTTCTTTTATGGACCAAGAAGTCGCCTCCTTCTCGTCTTTCTTTCACCTCCAGATTTCTCGTCCTCACTGGGAGACTTCTCGTATTCTGGGGTCACGACCTCTGGAGACATTTCTCCAGAGGTCGTCTTGTTTCTTTGTCAAACTTTTCCATGTGTTATGATCATTAGTTCTGCTCATTAATCACACGTCAGCAACACCGGAGATCTTCCTCTGCAGCTCACTGGATGAAACCAGACACTAAGAAGGATTCTCTTTTGAGGTTGGTTTCCTTCAGGGGATGAAACAGATTTTAAGTTGTCAGCAAATCTTTGTTCAGAATGTGAGTTTCTCTAAAAGGCCTCATTTCATCTTCAACTGAAATACGGGATTAAAACTGAATTTCCAGACAGATTTCCTTCTTCCAAAGACTTTGGGGGAGTAACATAAATCCACGGCCAATTGAATTTGTCCATTTTAAGAGTCACAGAAGGTCGTAGATGAGGCTTCACCTTCACTGAGCATCTGTCCTTTGTTCTTCTGCAGCAACCTTTTCATTTTTGTTTTACGGTCCAACTCCAGAAGTCAACGTCAGGTTTACGAGGTCTTGACCAGGTCGTAGACGTAAATGAGAAAGTCGTCGTCAAACTTGATGAAGTACACGGAGGGCTTGGCCTCCACCTGGTGAATCACCATGCCGGTTCGCTTGCCGCCATCTTCTTTGGCGTACTCCACCTGTTTGCCCACCAGGCTGTCCACCACCTCCCCGGGCTCCCGCTCCGTCGGGACGCTGTCGTCTGCAGAGACGGAAAACAAGAAATGTCTCCGCTGATATTAATGAACCATAACAGAGGAAAACAAAGATAACTCAGAACTTCAGAGAGATTTAAAGGAACATTTGGGGAAAATTCGTTGAAAACACAACCCCTCCAGCCACTAGGGGTCGCTGAGACAAAGATGGTGGATTCATATGAATCTTCACTCACTGGACTCGGGCATGATGCGGAGATCTCCTGCTTTATAATCGTCCAGCAGCTGATACATGTAGAGCACGGGCTCCTTCTCGTAGGTGATGTAGAACCAGGTGGTCACGATGGGAGCTCGGGCCAGAACCATCCCCCGCCACTCCTCCTTCGGACCCTCCTCCGTCTCAAACATGTGCTCCACCGCTTTCCCTATCATGGTGTCTGCCAGGCTGGCGTCTGTCACACGGGATTTAGCTGCAGAGGTAAAGAACATTAAAGCAGCGGGTCCACATGTGGACGTGGGTGATGGACGCTGTGTGTTGTGGACTCTCACCCAGCCGGTCAGGAAGCACCTCCAGCCCCTGGATCCTCTCGTCCTTGTGCAGCTCCAGACCGTACACACAGTCGAAGCCATCGTACTTGATCAGGTAGAGCGACGGGTTCACTGGCACCTGGTGCAAACACATTCAGATGAGAACCACACGTGTGAAGCTCCCGAGGCTCCGTGGACTCTGATGATTACCTGGTCCAGCACCGTTCCCTTCCAGACCACGTGACCCCCCCCCTCCTTCCACACGTGCTGGATCCGGCTGCCCACCAGGCTGCGTGGAGGCTGCGACAGAGCGTTGGTGGTCGGACTCAGGCTGCTCTTGTGTTTCCTGTAGAGGGACATGTTTGATTCTCTCACGTGGAAACAGAAACATCCTCTTTCTGTCTGATCTCATGTTCCCAGTTAATAAAGTTATTTGAGCCACAAACTAAACTGAGACACGTCTCCACTCACTTGTGAGGATTCTTTTTCTTCATCATATTTGCAGAAACACCTTCATGCCCTGAGGAGAAAAACAAATCACACAACATTCATCCAACACTGCAAAAATAAAACACTGGTCAGTTTCCTACAGATCCTGGATCAGTTTCTCCTCCACCACTGTTTGTGTGTTTGTCATCAGGGTCCAACGAAAACTAAAAGCACGTTCAGCTGCAGACCTCTGATCAGACAGAGAGAAACTAAATGAACTGCATGTTGACCTCTGACCTGTATCAGCTGTGTCTCTGAGTCCCGGAGTGTTCTTCATTCATGTAGATGCAGGGAGGCAGCCAGGCTGCCCAGACGCACAACAGGTCACCTGCCGAGAGGACTCACAACCATCAAACAACAACCAATCACAGGTCACCAGCGGAACAAGGACAACAACTGTTTACTGTTTGACTCACGCTCAGGTTTTCAGGAAAGAGACGTCGTCTGTGTTCAGGACTCAGACTTCACGTCTCGCCTCCGAACCGGAATCGAACCTGTGGCAGTAAAACACAAACCAACAAAACTGTGAGATGATTGATCCGGAAACAAAAAGACACAATTATGTTTGTTTTCACTGTGACTGAAAACCACAGAGAAATGAGTTTAAATGCTGGATTTTTTAATAGAATTAATAAAGTTTTGTTTTATTTCCGTCTTGATTCATGGAGTGCCCTCTGCTGCCACCTGTTGGGTGCAGGTGTGTAATACAGTCGGGATGGCAAACAGGACATGCTCACTCTACGTTGGTTCCAAAGTCTCGGTCTTTGTCAAACTGACTGAATTCCTCTTGTTTAAAACTCAAAAAGCAGCGAAGGATCAAACTGAACATCTCAACATGAGAGTAGATGTGATGTAGATGTTTGTGGAGGAGCAGCTTCAGATCAAAAGGTTCCATGTCCCGAACATGAGACTTCAATTATTGATCAGTGGAGCCTGCAGTGTATTATCTGTCTGCTGGTGTTGTGTAACACATCCGACCCTCTGACTGGTGTGTGTCCCCGTCACTGCTCCGGACCTTCATCTGCTAAACCACAACTCAACAACACAACCACACAGATAATAAAACTAATTATGAAACTAAATAAAAATAAGCACGAGACGAGTTTCTGGGAAAAGCAAAGCTCCGACTGTTTGGATTATTCTGTGACATCACACGTCTGGAACCACATCAACCCGGCGCCTGATGTGAAGCCACATTTCAAACCAGTAAACTCAACTGGGTCATTTCATTCATTACTGACCAGCATGGACACGAGGACACAGTCGGAAAGACAAACAGAGAAATGTCTCAATGAATTACATTTCAGAACTAGAAGAACTTCAACTCTGCCAAGACACACGCATGATCTCACCGTGTGGGAGAACCGGAAAATAACCTCCTGGATCTGCCCGTTTATCTAGATTTATGCTGTCAAGGGTTTACTGGGTTTACTGGGTTTACTGGGTTTACCTGCTCGTTACCTGCGGAGGAAAATCAACGACAGAAACACCCGAGACGTTTTGCAGCAGCTGGTCGTGATTTCCTTCCCGTTCCCCAGAGAAACACGTGATTAGTCATCTGTTGTCATGAGGGGCCGAGCGGCGCCGGCCAGTACGACCAAACGTCTCCCAGTCCGGGGAGCAACTGTGATAACTGGGAGCAGAGAGGAGGAGTCTAGTACCACACACACACTCTCTGTACTGGTCCTGTAAGGTCTCCCACACTGAAGGTTTCCCTCAGTTTGCTCCAGAACATCTGGATCCCATCACGTGGAGTCAAGCAGCCGGACCTCCGCTCCGAGCACATGAAGCTCACGTGTTTTTAAACATGTTAAACAAGGAGCCAGTGTTTCTGTATTAGAATAAAGGGAAACTCTGGAGTATTGACATTAAAGTATTAAAGCAACACTATGGAACTTTCACTGAGCAGCAGCGCCCCCTGCAGCCACACAGTGATTCTTCTCTGTTGATTTTATGTAGAGAAAAAAAAAAACTTTCTCAACTTTCACCTCAGTTTCAGTTTATTGTTGAGAGGGAGACGGATATCTACAGCGCCCCCTATGGGTCACGGCCAGAATCTTTTATTTTGATAACTTTTGTTTTACCTTGCAACAGTTTCCTGTTGAAACTGGTTCTGCATTAATCCCACATCAGAGTGTTGTGAGAGAAACGCTGTTCAGGGTCGGTCACGCTATCGGGGCAGTTTGTGTTTCAGTGTCAGGGACAGACACACAAACTGCAGCTGCTTCAGGTTCAGACTCGGTTCAGAACCAAGAACCTGACCGAGCGTTGGGTTCCAGTCGGCTCGGTTCTCCTCGTGACTCAGAACTGAAGAACTGAAGAACTGAAGGTAAATCCCAAGAGGATTCTCGCCTGTGACATCATCAGTGAACCTGCAGCTCCACTGTGACCCTTGACCTCTAGTTTGATTTGATTACAAGTTGCTAAAGGGGGCGTGGTTATGAGGAGCACGAAACATGTCATCTGTCAAAAGCTTTTACATTTAAACAAATAAAAGCTGAACTTTGATTCATCACAGGTTTTACACATCATCAGGTTTCATCAAACCCACCCTGAGTAGAACATGACGCGTTTAGCTCCCCCTGCCTCGCTCCTTGGGTCAGTTCCGGAGGTTGCTGGTTTGAACACCACCAGGTTTAAACAGAATTAATAAATGTTCTGTCATCCTCTGCACAGACGAAGCTGCAGGCTATGCAGTGTCAGCCATGTTGTCCCTTCTTAAAACTACTCACTGTTGTGTCCAGCTGCAGGTCGTGTAGAGGGGGGCGGGTCGGGGTCTCGGACCCGCGGACAACAGGGGACAGTGTCCGACACGCTTCCCCGGAGCAGGTAGACACAGCCCGGACACGCAGAGCAGCCGGAGCCGCGGCTGTCTGCTCCCCCCGCCCCTCCCCCGCAGCAACAAACCGTCGGCGGGAGAACGCAACGGACAAAACGAGCGCTCAGCGCGTTGTTTACCTGCGGCCGAGCGGCGGCTTCTCGCACAGGTGCGCGCTCGGTTCTGTGTCTTACCGTCGGTGGGCTTCAGGGACACGGGGGGGTCCGAGGGGACAGAGGCGGGTTCGGTCCGTCCACACTGAGTCCGGATCCACTTCACAGGAACCAGAATCAACCCGGAGCGTCAACACGCGGCAGCAAGACCCACACGTCCGGTCAACACTTTCACAATAAAAGTGCTGACGAATGAGCTGAGACTGAGGAGTTGTGCTGCAAACAGTTTCTATAAATGACGTCACTCCGAGTCCGAAAACTGAAGCCAATGCGGAAGTAATTAAACCGTGTATTATCTAACGTGTCCCAGATGGGACATGGACAAACTTTAAAAAGTGTTTCTGATCAGTTTGGTTTTAATTAGTTATTTGATGATTTAAATCTGATGATTGACAACTGAGACCTTTATCAACCGGACCTTGATCTAATTTATATTCTTTACAGCGATGTTTGTTTTTTTATTCAAATTTTCACCAACAAATATTTGATTATAATAATAAATATTATTATTTTATTTATTATAATTGTGTATTTATATTGTTTTAACCCTCTTAAGGTTCTAAAAATTCACACTGAGCGAGTCACGGTTACAAAAGAAAAACAAACCCTGATAGAAAAATAACAAATGTTTAATTTAATATTCAAACAATGTGAATAAAGACTTTTATTTGACTTTATCACCTCACTTCCGGTCTTATTACCGTGAGCATGACGCTCTTCACTCTCACCCCGCCCCCTCCTCTCTGCCAGAAACTGCGACTGAGAGTCAACACAAGGACACAGATTGGTGCAGTACGCTGGTCTCACCTGCTTAATAGTGATCCTGGTGGTGAATGCGACAGTGGAGGAGACAGAGAGAGAGAGACAGAGAGAGACAGTTGAGCTGCCAAAAAGAGAGAGAGACGGGTGAGCTGCCAAAAAGAGAGAGAGACAAGTGAGCTGCCAAAAAGAGAGAGAGACAAGTGAGCTGCCAAAAAGAGAGAGAGAGACAGAGAGATATAGAGAGATAGACAGACAGAGAGAGACAGACAGGTGAGCTGCCAAAAAGAGAGACAGACAGAGAGAGACAGACAGAGAGAGACAGACAGGACCATAATGATGAGGACAGAGTTTATTATCAGTTTTCAGTTGTTACAGTCGACTCATGAAAGTCTCTGATCAGCTGTTAAACACTCATCAATAAAAGATACAAACTTTAATTGTGATGTTTTTATTGAAGGTTTATCATCCACATCTGTCTGTCTGTCTGTCTGTCTGTCTGTCTGTCTGTCTGTCTGTCCATCTGTCTGTCTGTCTGTCCATTCTTCTGTCTGTCTGTCTGTCTGTCTGTCTGTCTGTCTGTCTGTCTGTCTATCTGTCTCACATCCCTTTGAACTGCTGCATGATGGACAGAAGATGTTCGCTGCGTTTCTGGATGCTGCTCTGCTCCTCCTTCAGTCTCTCCTGCTCCTGCTGCACCTCCTCCTGAGGAGACAGACAGACAGACAGGATTTGGGTTATTTCCTTGAAAGGCTTTGATCAGAGTATTACAATTATACTCATACAGATGTTTCTTGATCAGGAGAATAATAAATAATAAATTGTGTGTGTTGAACGGACTCGGACTCGGCACAGTTCCCTCCTCTCACGGTCGTTCTCCTCAGCTCGAGCTCGGAGCCAGGTCTCGTTCTGAGAGCGATGTCTGTCCAGCAGCTCCTGCAGCTCCTGACACACACACACAAACACACACACACACACATACACACACACACACACACACACACACACACACACAACTTATTTTGTGTTGATTTGAATTGACGACTCGACTGTGAACTACGTCAGATCAGAGAAAATGAAGAGGTCAGATTGTTTTGAAGGATCACATGATGCAGACAGAATGGACTGGGTTACTTTAAAGTAAACCACATAGATTAGATTGATTTAATGAGATTAAAGTCATTAATGAATTAACTTCAGTGAGTTGAGATCATTCCAGATGAAGCAGGAACAGACCTGTTGCTGTTGTTGTCTGTGAACCTCATGAGCTTCTTTCTCTTTCTGCAGAGCAGCAGCAGCTTTCGACAAATCCGACTTCTCTCTGGAAGAAAATCATTATTATGAGTTTATATGATATTGAAAGTTAAATCAGTCGAATCAGTCTCAAGATGAATCATTCTTATTGAAGGCATTAACTTGTCAAGATGGGAAATAAACTAAACAAATGAAAAACCAACCGATCCAGTTTGAGGAACTCGTGGTCGAGCAGAGCGAAGGCCGCCTGGATCTGCTTCATGGCCTCATCCCGAACTGCACTGAAGTCTCTGTGGACAAACGCCTGCAGGAGACACTTTGAATCAAAGTCTGCAGAGCTCCATCAAAAAGAGCATGTGAATATAAGTAGATGATAATAATTATAAATTATAAACTTCACCCATAGAGAACTTTTCAAAACACAGTTTCAAGGTGATTTACAAGTAAAGAAAAAGATAAATCCAAAGCAAATTAAAGGTCACACAGCATTAGACACAAGATACAATGATTAAAATAGACGTATGATCAGAACTAGGATAAGATCAAATATACAGCAACAGAAGGAAATGTGTATTTACAAAGTTAAATCTACATAATATAACAATAAGTATGTTTATCAGCATGATTGAGCAAAAGCTTCAGTTTGTGTTTCCACAGAACAGAAACTGAGGGTGGGGGTGGGGGGGGGGGGGGTAGTCATCATCACCTGAGGATCAGCAGCTGGGTTCCTGCTCTGGCTGCACGGAGCCGGCTCGCTCAGCTCGTAGCGGACGTTTGGGACCTTAGTGGGAGTGAAACTGTGAAACCAGTCAAAACCAGAATGAAACCAAACTGCTGAAGCAAAGAGCGGCGTGGAGATGAAACAGAGACGCACCTGTGACTGACGCCCTGAAGACCGAACTCTGACAGGATCTCCTTCATCACTGAGGAGGAGGAGGAGAAGCCTTTAGCTCGTTTAAAGATGAACCTCAGACATGAGTCAAACCATCCACACGCTGTTTGTTCTTTCAGATCGTAAATGTGTAGTAAATAAAATGAGCAACACACCAGGTTGTCGCTCTGAGGGGTTGATGAGTTTCATCACCTTCAGGTCGTTAAACTCCTGCTCTTCATTCTGTCCTCCAAACACATACAGCTGTCAACACAACCCACACACACACACACACACACACACACACACCTTATAACACATGTGAATAATGAACAGCACCACAGGAATGAGAGGCTGATGACCCACGTGACTGTGGAGGATGAACGTTGTGTGTCCGTGTCGACGAGCCGGAGGAATCCCGACGTACAGCGGAACCTTCCACTTCATCTTAGCTGGAGGAACACGGGGGGGGGGGGGGGGGGGGGGGGGGGGGGACCACGACTCAGAGGGACGATTCTACTCTTCGGTGAACGTTCAGTTTCTCACTCACCGATACTGAGTTTGTGGATTTCATTGGACGATGTCTCTGTGCCGTCCTCAGTGAAGCTTCTGCCACCAAACAAGTAGATGTCCTTCATGGAGACAGACAGGAGACATGTTCATATATCAAGGTCCCACCCATACACCTGCTCAACCAATCACGAGTCAGTCCCAGCTGTCAATCATGACATTTAGTGTACGTGTGTGTGTGTGTACTTTATCATGGTGAGCAGTCAGTGTGTGTCTGCTGCAGGCTGCAGGTGTGTCTCCCTTCACCTCCAATTTCTGCCATAACAGGTTTTCTAAGAAAAATGGGGCACAAGGGTCAAAGGTCAGAGACGAAAAGGATCTGCATATTACTGACCACTAGGGGCAGATGTTTGTCTGTGTGTTTACCTGTGTTGAGGACATGCAGCTCTTTACAGAAGTCTCCACCTGCTCCATGACCTCCGAACATGAAGAGCTGATCCCCGACCAGGGCAAGACTCTGATCGCACCTACACACACACACACACACACACAAACACACACCCACACACACACACACACACACACACACACACACACACACACACACACACACACACACACACACACACACATTCAGTTTGTACTCAGTGTTTTGATCTTCACAAACTCTTAATAACTCACAGGAGGAGAGAACACACTAAACAAACATCATGTGTCTCCTTCAAAATGAATTTCAATATTCCTCTATTAAAGGGGGGATAAGATCCTCACAGAGCAGGAGGCAGCGAGCCACTGGTTTTCACTGGCGTCCAGGAGAGAGACACTGAGACAGCAGGACGTTTAGGAGACAATAAGAGACAAGTCAAATGAGGGTTATCAACTTTTCATACATGTAACAAGGAACAATGTTACAAGGAACATAAAAACGTAATGAATGAAAATAAAGATGAAAGTAAAACTATAAAAATAGAAATAGATTGAGGTAAAGATGGTTTATAACTGATGTTCTGGACCTGTGTTGAAGACCAGGAGGTCGTCGGTTCGATTCCCTCCCAGAATTCCTCCATACACATAGATGTTGTCTCCAACGGCAGCCGAGCTGTGTCTCAGGGTTCTGACGGCCACGCCCCCGGTTGATAAGCAATCCCAGGTCAGAGACACTGTCAGAAAACAACAGGAAACATCATCACAGCCGCGTTTGAATTTTAATAAACACTTCTTCTTCTTCTTCTCCGGCTGCTCGAGCTTCCTCACCGATGTCAAAGCTGTAAACTCCAGAGAGACACTCGGAGGCCTCGGGAGTCGAGACGCCACCGAACAGAAACAACCTCCCCCCGACCACACTGACACACAAGGTCCAGATATAGAAATACAATAGAAATAATATAAACAAAGAGATTATGTACAGAATATAGAATGTGTAATGATATGACGTTATAGACGTGTTTAGTTTAAGTATAGTTGAAGAGTTTACCACAGAGTGTGTCCTTCTCTGGCCGAGGGAACGTCTCCACTCTGAGGAATCTCCTCCCACGACACATCATCAGGAGACACTGAAATCAAGACTCACAATATGTTATTTTTGTAATAAATATACAATAAAACAGTAAGTTTGAGTCCTACCTGTTAACATGTAGAAGTCGTTGAAGTAAACAGGGATGTTCTCCTAAAAGGTGAGAGGAAGATTGAAGAATCCTACTCAAGTAAAAGTTCATTAGTATATTGTGTAATATGGGGGGGGGGGGGGGGGGGGGGGGGGTTACCGACCTCCTGGTTGATGCTGGACGCTCCTCCGAACAAAAAGGCCACGTTTCCTGCCACAGCTGAAGCGTGTCCGTACCTGAGGACAAAGATGTGACCAGTAACATTCATCTTCTACACTTTCATCTGAACATTAATATCTGTAAAACCAGAAAACGTCATCAACAACGGCCTCTATGGCCATAATGGAAAATTACAGGTAAACGGTCAAACATGCTATTACTATTAGAGAGGGGATAACTAACAGCTCACGTTACCCAACCGCAGCCAGCGCCCTCTACTGGTCACACTAGACCACGTCAGGCTGCAGACTACGTCGTGCTTACTGTGACATGTTTATGGTTTAAAAAAAAAAAAACGTGACTCACCTCGAACTCGGGGCTTCTCCTCTCGTCTCTTTCTCCAGCCAGTGACCGCTGGCTAAGGCCATGTTTACTGTCTCACACACACACACACACACACACACACACACACACACACACACACACACACACAGTTAACTACAACCCAAATCTAATCTTATCCTAATCCCAGCCTTCAGATAACATTAATCTAAAGCCATTTCTAATTCAAACCTTCACCTGACACTAAACGATATATCAACATACAAAATGTAATCTGTCATGTCACCTCTAGGTGGTGCTATAGCGACATGATGGACTTAACGTGATGCAAACTCATCAATCCTCGTTTAGAGGTCAGAGGTCAGTGTGGCCTTTGTGGACATCGTAAAAAGGAAACTTACCTGTGGAGGTTTGAGTCAACGTCTTTTCTTCTCTGGTGGTTTGTGTCTCTCGGCCTCGGAGGAGTCGTCTCAGCGTCCTCGACTCAGCGTCCTCGTCTCAGCGTCCTCTTCTCAGTGTTCTTGTCTCAGTGTCCTCGACTCAGCGTCCTCGTCTCAGAGTCCTCGTCTCAGAGTCCTCGACTCAGTGTCTTTGTCTCAGCGTCCTCGTCTCAGTGTCCTCGTCTCAGTGTCCTCTTCTCAGTTTACAGGTGAGATCCACTTTCCTCTGCAGGTACGATGTCGCCTAGCAACACCTCAACCAAACATGGCAGGTGAGCTGCTGGAGAGAGAGAGAGAGAGAGAGAGAGAGAGAGAGAGAGAGAGAGAGAGAGAGAGAGAGAGAGAGAGAGAGAGAGAGTTTAGACTGTAGATCAAGAAGTGAAGCCAAAGCATATTGATCGCCCCCTGGTGGCTGGCTGCAGTATAGGTCATGAAGGTCCTCCTGAGACTCTGACTCAAATAATAGACTGTGTATAAAATGGAGGTAGACTCAATTCTATCTTCTATCTCCTTTATATCTCTGTGTCACTTATATTCATTATATCACGTGTGCTGACTGGCAAAGTTAATCACCACACGGATCTCTAAGAGCAAATTAATGGCTTTGTTTTGCTTTTCTGATGCATGCTGGGACAGCAGACACCTGCTGTGACCCCAACACGAAATTCAAATGAATCTTTATTCATATTTAGTGAGAACAGAAACTAAAATTAAATATGTTTGAGCTTTAAATCCTCGGATTCTCTGCGGATTGATGATGTCACGTTTTACATCATCACAGGTCATATTATCTTGTATAATTCACACATGCACACACACACACAAAACACACACACACCACAGCCACTGACACGTGATGTCCCGCCCATTCTCCTCCCCCTGCCACTGTCATCGAGAACCCTTTCAAAATAAAAGAGAAGTTAAATGGATTCAGCAACACATTTTTGACCCTAATGAAAACAAAAGCCATTAAAGAGCGATTAGAAATCAGGTCATGAATCAGGGTTTAACGTTAAGACATAAATAAAAATAGATTCTGCTTCAAATGTTCAGGTGTTTAAATCAAACGCACCTTGTCCAGGTTTGTTCCCTGAACTGGTCTGACCCTGGTTAACCGGATTAAGACCCGAGTAAACCGGGTACTGACCCGAGTCAGACCTTTAAAAACTAAGGATGAGCCAATCAGGAGTCAGTCTCAGCTGTCAATCATGACGGCTCAGCCACAATAACTGGCTTCACTTTTGGGAAGCCGTCCTGTCGTCCATCTTTAATTCAGCCTATGATAGTAAATGATCAATTATATAGATATTGTCATATTCAGTGACAACAGTTCAATCCCCAATGTTCACAAACATTTATATTATAAAGATGAACTGGTCTGTATTTCATTATGAATGACTGCAAAGTCTTTTATTGTGAAAGCTCGGTCCCGACCGGAAGTCCTGTCTCTAACGTGACGGAGAATCTTCACCGGGACAAGTTGAGGATTTTATCCGTCACGGTTTAAATTTTATCTCGGTTATTTTTAATCCGTTAGCTCGGGTTAGCCTCTCCGGGGCCAAACAAGGACCCATCCTGGAAGCCCCCGGGGAACCGCGGATATCTACCCAGCATGGGTGCTTCGTGACCCGCGGCAGGTGCGAGGAGATGCCGGGGGAAGCGGCGGCGGCGCCCGGGAGGGTGGTGCTGGTCAAGAGGATCATCATGAAGGACGGAGCCGCGGTGGGTGAAGCGAGCAGCGCCATTTTACTCTGCTCCATCACATCACCTGCTCACTGCTCTCATTTCATGTCAGTGTCGTGTCAGTGTCATGTCAGTGTCATGTCTGTGTCGTGTCAGTGTCATGTCAGTGTCGTGTCTGTGTCGTGTCAGTGTCATGTCAGTGTCGTGTCTGTGGGCTCAGGGAACCTGTGACGTTAGATCATAAATCCTCCCGGAATTCTCTTTATTTTTCAAATCCAAACAGTCAATAATAAAGATGAAGGACAATCATCAGATGCTCACAGATGTGTATAAATAGATCATAGAGCTGCTCACTTTGTTTTGGTCTGTGTGATAAAAGGGGATTGATCCAGATGTTCAGGCGAGCGGCTGAGGGCGGATCCAGATGTGTTAGTGTGTGATGCTGATGTGCTCGGGATGGATCCCTGATCTGTTATGTCACATCTCTCCTCCTCCTCGAGCACATCCAGGCTCCACGGGCTCCACGGGCAGCCTCCATTTTAACAGCTCGCACAGCAGCAGCCTCGTCCTCCTCAGATCCTGCAGAGGGAAAATGTCAGATCTCAGGGACGAGAACAGAAAAACACCAAGACACGTTTTCACAGCCGACGACTAAAGTCACATCTTTAATTTCATGTTTAAAGACTCACTGCTGCTCCCGAGAACCAAAACATGTGACTAATCTGAGGTAAATTAACGATAGCACTTTGAATCAAGCTTTAAATCGATATGGGACTTTAGTTATATTATCACCAAGCTACTGTCATGGACTGTAAATACACATGGACGACACCATCTCCATGGTGAAGCCTCCGTGTGAAACATGTGACATGGACCAACTGAAAAGTCACGTTACATCACATCTGGTTTTTATTTAGTCATAACAAGTTCATGTCACACTGAGAATCAAGTGATCATGATCATGATCAGTGTGGTTTTAATGTTGACTTCTGAGCCTGGACATCATGATGGATGAGACGTGGATCGATGGACCCCCCCCCCCCTTGGCTCTGTTCCCTGTTTGCAGAATCCAGATGTGCAGGAAGGCCGCGTCCTGATCCATGATATTTGACTCATGTCTGCATAGCGGGAGGAAGTGGAGATGTGTCGTCCATCTTTATTTACAGTCTGTGGCAGCGACCCACCCTGACGCTGTTTCGAAGTTGGTCCATTTTGTCGAGACCCATCTTGTTTTTTTGAGGAGGCTCCACCCCCTGCTCTTCCAAATATGGTTTCTTCTGGTTTGAAAAAAACAAGATGGCGCTGGACATAATGTCAAAGCTAGGCTTCAGATGAGAAGCTCACAAACCACCAGGGGGCGTCACAGTGGGTCGAGGCTTCGTATTCCCCCGTCCGGGATTCAGAGAAAGTCGTTAGATAAAACTACGGATCTTCCTGGAGTATCAGACACACACTGCCCCCTGCTGACACTATCATGTATAGCAGCAGTTAAGTCGTTATCTGGTTCACGTCTCCACCTGAACCCTGAGTATCTGTCAGGGGGTTGAGCGTCTGCTCCACTTTGATCAAACTGTTTATTATAGTTTGTCCTTTAATAGACGATTATTAAAAATGATCCTATGTGTGTGTTTCAGTTGCAGCAGGGCATCGGCCGACCCAGTGTGTATCACGCCGTGGTGGTGATCTTCCTGGAGTTCTTCGCCTGGGGTCTTCTCACCACGCCCATGCTCACCGTGAGTAACGCTGGTGGAGGCAAGATCTCACGTTAGCATTAGCACTGCCTTAGCTCCCACGTGGAGTCGGCTGATAAAGAGTCGAAGAAGAGTTAAAGATTCAGCGTCATTAAAGACTCATAACTCACTGGGATGGAAACATGTTTGTCTAACAGATAAAGTCTTTAAACATTATGAAGCTGAAGTTTCGTCTCTTGTTGCAGGTTCTACACGAGACGTTCCCTCAGCACACGTTCCTGATGAACGGACTGATTCAGGGTGTGAAGGTGAGAACTCTTCACTTCTGTGACTCATCAGATCTGAGTTCTCCAGTGACTCAGCATCAAACTGAACATCTCACTGTCACAGACGCTCATTTAACTGTCACTGACTGCCACTTCCTGTCCAGGGCCTGCTGTCGTTCATGTCCGCTCCTCTGATTGGTGCGCTGTCGGACGTGTGGGGCCGACGCACCTTCCTGTTGGTCACCGTCTTCTTCACGTGCGCCCCGATCCCTCTGATGAGGCTCAGCCCCTGGTACCACTCACTGAGAAGCTCATTATCCGGCTCCTTCACGGGGCCTCAGTCGTTACTTCACTGAACAGTTCCTCTGTCTTGGTTTGAAGAAGCTGAGTTTGATTTTCTCTCCCGTGTGTTCAGGTGGTACTTCGCCATGATCTCCATGTCCGGAGCTTTCTCTGTCACCTTCTCTGTCATCTTCGCCTACGTGGCCGACGTGACGACAGCGAGAGAGAGGAGCACCGCCTACGGTCTGGTAAGAGCCTCTCAAAGGTGAATGAACATCATGTCTCTGTAGCTGGACTGGGCCTCACAGTGAAGGTCCCTCGTGACTCATGAACAGCTTCAGCCATCGTTACGTTTATTAGACAAAAGATTCAAATCCCTCCGCTGAGCAGGAGAAGCAGGAAGCTGCAGTGACTCACTATCAGGAAGCAGCGAGGTGGGCCGACCATTCATAATGTATGAAATAACAGCTTCTCCGTAGACTGTGTCACAGAGGAGGCGATGACATAAGTGCCACCGTGACCTCATCGTTTCAAATGAAGGATGCTGGTGTCGAATGGCCGACTCTGAATCTGCATCAGGGACAAAACCGAGTCGTCGGTGGAATCTGAGCCGAGAGCAGGAAAACATCTGAGGACAAAAGCACCTTCATGTTTGAATTATTACATCTGCCCCTGAGGATGTGATTTCACCTGCGTCTGCAAAACTACTAAAACCATTTCCAACAGACATGGAGGGAGGTGGCCTGAGAAGAACCTACTTACACTGTGGATCTGTGATGTTTTTATTCAACATCACAACACAGAGCATGGTTTCAACTTTGTATTACTTTTTAAATTTGCTGCTATAAGAACTAAATAATTGTGCTGAGCTGCTGTTCTAATTATTTCTCATGACTTTATACATCCAGTGAAACCTGCTGCAAGTTTGAGTCATTTCAACTATTGAAAATCAAAGTTTCTATGAAAACATCAGATATTTAGTGCGTAAAAACATCTAGAATATAAAACATCCATGATCGTAATGATGTAAACCCAATCACTGACATCACGAGTTCTGTTAATAATTAAATTTAACACTCACAAAGTGAAATTAGCTAAGTTAAGCTCTTTATATCCGACAGTTTCTGTTTCTCGTCATTATTCTTTATTTTCACTGTTCAGCTGTTTCCCACCAGAAGTGAGTCACGTATTTGATCACTAGCATTTTAGCCTGTTGATGTTAGCCACACAGCCCGACAGACGCTGAACTCTGACCTTTGACCTGTGACCGGAGTAGAGTGACATGTACCTGTGCTGCTGCATCAGTGTGATTGGTCGTCTCTCTGCAGACGTCTAACCCGGATCCTCTCGTCTGTCTCTCCGTCCTCTAGGTGTCGGCGACCTTTGCAGCCAGCCTGGTGACGAGTCCCGCCATCGGGGCGTACGTGTCCGCCTGGTACGGGGACAACATGGTGGTTCTGTTGGCCACACTGATCGCTCTGGCCGACATCGCCTTCATCCTGCTCGCCATGCCCGAGTCCTTGCCGGACAAGATGAGGCTCAACACGTGGGGGGCGCCGATATCCTGGGAGCAGGCCGACCCCTTCATCGTCAGTAACACAGCTCACAGGACACAATCTGATCTCATTCTGAATTTAGAGCAGCACGATTAGTTCATAAGATGATAAGTTGCATTGATTTGATTCTCATAGAACAAAAGAAAAAGCCATTGATAAAGCTTTATGATTATGATTATGGGCGGGACTTGTTTCTGCAGCTCGTTTCATTTCCTCTCTCTCTCCTTCAGTCGCTGAGAAAAGTGGGTCAGGACCCGACCATCCTACTGATCTGCATCACTGTGTTCCTGTCCTACCTGCCGGAGGCCGGCCAGTACTCCAGCTTCTTCCTCTACCTGAGACAGGTGAGTGGATCCTGTTTGAAGCACGTATGTCCCGGATCTGAGGAAATCTGAAAAGCTTGTTCGTGAATTAATAATCTGAGAACAAAAAAAGTTTGACGGCTGTGGCTCGTGAGATAAAGCGGGTCTTCACAAAGCAGAAGGTCGGTGGTTTGATCCCCCGTGTCTGAATAATACAAATGATCATATTAATTTCTGTCCCACACCAGGTCATAAACTTCTCCTCCACAACCATCGCTGTGTTCATTGGCGTGGTGGGGATTCTGTCCATCATAGCACAGGTAACAAACACTGTATTTACATATCCAGATTTAATCTCTATGTGATTTGTTTACACAGATGACATACAACTTATTATAACAATATATAAATGCTGATTACATCTGTATTAATTTCTGCTCCGTCTCCTCAGACTCTCTTCCTCACGCTGCTGATGAGAACTCTGGGTAATAAGAACACGGTTCTGTTGGGTTTGGGTTTCCAGATCCTGCAGTTGGCCTGGTACGGCTTCGGATCAGAGCCATGGTGAGAACTCTGTGTGTGTGTGTGTGTGTGTGTGTGTGTGCAACAATGAGATTTGTTTAATGCAAATGACAGAACTGGAAGCAAAAAAATTATAAAACAGAAAATAAACAGTCTTACAGACGCTGTGAGGCAGGTGGTTTTCAGGTGAGTTGGCGACAAAGTTCATTAATTCCACAACAGAAAGTACCACAAAAAACAAAAGTGAACAAAAACACACAGGAACAAAAGTAAAGAACGTGAACAAGACGTCTGAGCAGCACAGAGATGATTGAACACAGGTGAAACACTTCAGGACCGAAACAGGAAGTAAACCCGGTGATCAACATACTGGGCTTCAAAGTAAAACAGGAACTAACATATCCGAAATGCAAACATCTGCCACAGGAAACCACTCAACTACAGAACAGTCTTAACTTCTCCAGCTTCTCTTTCACAAACACTCTCTATGTAACTCTTTTGTGTTTCCTGACACAGACACACTTCTACCTTTTACTTCAACTGTGTGTGTGTGCGTGTGCGTGTGTGTGTGTGTGTGTGTGTGTGTGTGTGTGTGTGTGTGTGTGTGTGTGTGTGTGTGTGTGTTTACAGGATGATTTGGGCAGCAGGAGCTGTAGCAGCGATGTCCTCCATCACCTTCCCAGCTGTTTCTGCTCTGGTGTCGCACTCAGCTGATCCTGACAAACAAGGTGACAAAGACAACCTCTCCTTTCCTATGCACTTGTTTCCTCCCCTCCTCTCCTCTCCTCTCCTCTCCTCTCCTCTCTCATCACGTACGTCTCCTCCCTCTCTCAGGTGTGGTTCAGGGGATGATCACGGGGATCAGGGGTCTGTGTAACGGTCTGGGTCCGGCTCTGTACGGATTCATCTTCTTCCTCTTCAACGTGGAGCTCAACACCATCGACCCGATCCAGGGAGAGTTCAACGTGGACCCGCTGCCTGTGGAGAGTCCCACCGAGGTTAGTTAAATATGATAAGCAGATCAAATGAAAAGAGCAGCAACTTGAACACATGTCAACTCAGTCATCCTCCAGATTAAAATATAATATCTTCTTCTCTGTGTCTCTCAGCGAGCGCTCATCCCCGGCCCGCCCTTCCTGTTGGGTGCGTGCTGCGTGGTGGTCGCCTTCTTCGTGGCTCTCTTCATCCCAGAAAAACCCTCCTGCTCCTCCTCTTCCTCCCACCTTTCCCTCAGCGACAAGCCACACCCGGACAGCAAAGAGTCCATGTCCTCGCTGGCTGGCGTCCACATCAACACGCCGCTCCCGGGCAGCGACGAGGAGGCCCCTCCCACCACTAGCGACGGGGACTTTGAGCCTCTGCTGCAGGACAGCATCGTTTGACGGACAGGTGCAAGAGCCACACAGGGTGGGGCTTACGTTTATAGTTTCACTGATTGACATTTAGCAAAAAAAGATGAAGATTTTTGCCGCAGGGTGGAACTAAGAACTTTCAAAGTCCGACAGCGAGGAGCTCCAGCAGCGATGTTCCTCCACCAGAAGGAGGCGCTAATGTCACAGGTCAGGAGCAGAGACAGTAACATCACGTGAGCGACCAATGAGGGAGGTTCTTCAACGAAGGGGCGGGAGCAAGAGCTGCAAATAAGATGTCACTATTATTTTTCTGAACGGAGGAGACGGATACAATTTTGTTATTGACGGACGGACGTGGGAATCGAACGACGACCCCGAGTGAAATCAACGTGATCGAGAGGACGAGGAACCAGCTGTCAATCATGTCAAGAGAGAGAGAGAAAGAGAGGTGCTCGTTCACTTTAAAGCTTGAAGTTGGTGATTGTTTTTTTTTATTTGTGATAAACAAGAAAAAAGTATTTTTGCCTTCAGCTGTTTTTTGTTGTTGTTTTTTTTCACATGTTATTGTAGCATATTTACTTTTTTCCATATTTTCAAGGTTTAGGGATTTGTATAATTTTAAATGTCTGAGTTATTGATGCCAAGGAATGAATGTGACGACTGAAGTCCAACTTCTTCAAATATCTAGTTTAATGTTAATTTTCATTGGTGCAAGTTTTATTTAAATTTCTCTAGATCGTGAAGAATTGGGGAAATGTTTCATTTATAAAAATGACCTCAGTGTATAAAGTCCACTCCAGATTTCACCAGGTGTTTTCCCTGTTCGTCACTACCTCAGATAAATGTTTTTAAATCATACATAACCTGGATTCACTCCTTTTCCCTCACTTTTATTTTTATATCATTGTCACTTTATGAAACAGCTGCTACAACCTCAGAGCTGCAAAATAGTTTTTTAGCTTATATTAAATGAATTCCTTTAAATCATGAGATAGTTGGTCATTTGCGTTACCCATGATCCTTCACTGTTGGAGTTTAAGAAAACTTTGAACTGGACTTTTTGCTGTTTCCTGTCTCGTGTGCTGCAGGTTTGAGGTTTTTCTGTCTGACAGCAGTGAACATCCTGTGAATGAATTTATACTTGAAGCATCAGACAGAGACTCTACGAGAGTTTAACAGAGTTTATGTGGAACAGAGCTATTTTCCTTTATGACCTTAAAATGTACATGAAATAATGTGAATATTTTAGTTTGTATATAATGTAAAAGTGAAGTCAGGTTTAATGGCACTAAACCAGTGGGTGGAGGTCGAGGGTTCAATTCCTCTTGTGCAGCTAAACCGTTAATTAAGACGTTTATCCAGATCAGACTTGGGAACAGATAAATAATCCCCCCCGTCTGTTATTTACACCTGACTGTGTTTACATGCACACTGGTTTCTGATTCTGTTACATGATGTTTATTTTTATCCCCACCTTTTAAATTTCATTCATGATTCCACCACTTTTATTTATTAAAACATTAAAACATCTGCATTTCATTGACTTTTCTTAATCTGTGCAAATCTGCAGATGATAATTGGGACATTAGTGTGCATCTAAATACTCAAGTGTGATTTAATTCAGATGGCTCAGTGCCAGTGAAACTGTAAATACATGGACTGAATGTATGTGAGCAAAGCAAATGAACACAAAGATTAACTGTAAATACACTTTGTCTAGTGTCTCATCTGAAAGTGTACAAAGTTAATGGAAATTAAAAAGGAACAACACGAGCATGATGGGACGTTTTTTATTGACGATATATACATAGAGTATATTTCTGTAGGAAATGGTTACTTAAAAATTGATAGTTCTGTTATGTATACATGTAAATTTCAGTATATTAACTTACATTGCCGAAATTTATTTTAATTAAATTATATATCATAATTTAATATGTATATTTATATTGGTTTTTAAATATATTAGGATTATTTTATTTTTACTCCGTATTGTATTTTTTATTATAATAGTATGATATTTCTAATGTAAGGTTGGAAAATAGTGATTTTTTTATTACATATAAAAAGTATGACATTTGAGTTTAAAAAAAGAAAAGCAATCTCTACTGGGCAACATGCGGAACTGCTCATGAGCATCCTGTAGGAATCGTCCAATCAGAGCCCGTGTAGTGAGTCACGTGAGCAGACTGAGGGGGGCGGACCAGCAACACCAACATGGCGGCGTCTCCTTTCAGTTTCTCAGCGGACAGGTTCTGGACAGAAGAGAAAGAGAAGACTCTGATCGGCTTCTTCTCCAGTGAGTCTCCTGCGCTCCGGACACTCTCCTCCTCCCTCCGGCGCCATCTTGGCTCACACGTTTCATCCAAACCCGCGCAAACTGAGGCAACTGTTGCCCGAGCGGAGCGACGAGGGCTCACAGCGATGGCGACGAGCAACTGGAGACAGATGTTTCCTCTAAACACATCTGACTTTATATCAATTAAATAAATAAGAGTTCAAATGGTGAAATCTGATTATAACATGTTATTAATCTGCAGTTAAAGTTAAACAGCTGTAGTATCATTAGATTAGAAGCTGATCAGTGACACAGTATTAATCAGTGACTTTGTGATTTTACCAGTTAAACCTGTGGTTATAAACCAGTTTACTTCAGACCTCTTACCTTGATGGTTCTCTGGTGTTGAACCAGTTCAGCCAGTGGGACGACACGTCACACCCTGACACTTTGAGGTGTTTCCTGTTTCCTCCTCAGAGCACAGCTGCCTGTGGAACCACCGCTCAGAGAGCTACAAGAGCCGGAAGCTGCGCTGGAGAACCCTGGAGCAGCTGCGGGTCATCCTGTCCACGCTGCCTCCACCCAACCCCTTCACAGGTAGGACACCCCCCCACAGGTAGGACACACCCCCATCCGCCCACACCTGCCCTCAGGAGACACCCTAATGTCCCTCTTCTCCCCAGTGGAAGACATTAAGAACAAGTTCAAGAACCTCCGCACCACCTTCCGGCGCCAGTACAAACTGGTGCGGGCGAGCCAGGTGTGCCGGCTGGAGCACGTGTTCGAGCCCCAGTGGAAGCACTACGAGCAGCTGATGTTCCTGCAGGGCTGCTGGGAGACGGACCCCCGCGTGGAGGAGCAGCCGCTGCAGACTCTCCCCCAGGAGGAGGCCCAGTCGGTCGGTTCCTCCCCGGGACTGATCACCTCCTCCCTCCCCAACGCGCCCACCTCCTTCCCCTCCACCTCCTCCAACATGCAGCTCAAATGTTACTGGACCGAAGAGACGGAGCGAGCACTGATCACCTTCTACTGCGGTAAGACACAGACTGAGGCTTCAGGATGATTCACAGACTGATGTATGAAAACACACCGAGAGCTGACAGCAGTTTGTTGTTGTTGTTGTTGTTGTTGCAGAACACAGTTGTCTGTGGAACAAGAAGTCTGAAAACCACAACAACCGACAGATCCGGCTCAGGCTGCTGGAGACTCTGAGAGCGCAGCTGTCCGACCGGTCGGTGTCTTTCGCAGGTAAACATCTGATTCTCCTGCTTCTTTAGCATCTTCAACATTCTATCAGGGGGGCGGGGCCTTTATGAGCTATACTGCAGCCGGCCACCAGGGGGATTGAAGCTGTTTTGGCTTCACTTTGGGAGCTGTCATGTCGTCCATCTTCCAGTGCTGAGCAGTGAGAGTCTAGTGGGTTTAAAAAGGGCCTAAACCCAAGAGCTCCAACAAGTTGAACGTATGACTCATGTTGACCTTTGTTGTTGTTTTGCAGTTGAAGACATAAAAAACAAGTTCAAGAACCTCCGGACGGTTTTTAACCGGGAGTTCAAGGCGGTCCGCGCCAGCCGGGCTTCTGACAGGCTCTTCGTGTCCAAGTGGAAGCACTACCAGCAGCTGCTCTTCCTCTGCGAGTGCTGCGACGAAGACGAGGGCCCGGACGACCTGCAGGACGACAAGGAGGCGGAGCCGGGGAACCAAACCCCCTCCTCCACGCGGAGCAGCTTCTCCTCCAGCTCCACCCACACCAGCAGCATCATGGTCGGTAACGCCTCGGCTCCCACCAGCACCGCTCAGAGCAACTCCAGGACCAACAGCAGCGCCGGATCCCAAATCCTCCTCCTGGCGTCTCCAGACAACCTCAGGCCATCAAACCAAACCGCCGCTCTTCCAACCTCGCCATCTGCTTCACCGACCGACACCAAACCCTGCGCCAGCTCCCCCCCCCTGAGCTTCAGTGTGTCCGTGCCTGTGGAGTCGGACGGCAGACCCGACCCCCGCTGCCACTGGAGCGAGGCCAAGGTTCAGCAGCTCATCTCTTTTTACTCCGGTAGGTGCGGAGGTTTGAGAGAATGATGTTGGATCTGTTCAATGTGTTTGTTTACATTCTGACTCACCACGAAGCTATGAGCTCCCTTCTACTTTGATTGAGTGTACATGTGAGAGCTGAGGTCGTTTCTCTTCCTCCAGAGCGCAGCTGTCTGTGGAACCACAGGTCTGAGAGCTACAGGAACCGTCTGCTGAGGCAGAGCCTGCTGGAGACGCTGAGCGGCCTCATGTCCCACGACGAGTCCGTCCCCTTCACAGGTAGCCACCATGGTGTCTCAGAAATAAAGCCTTCCGGTCAAACTGTGATGTCAGAGTTACAGGTTCTTCTGTTCTTCGTCCTTTCAGTGGACGACATCAAGGCAAAGTTCAGGAACCTGAGAACCATCTTCCAGCGAGAACACAGAGCGGTGAGTTCCAACAAGACGTGTGGTTCTGAGGACTTCTACGTTCCCAAGTGGAAACATTACCGGGATCTGATGTTCCTCTGTGACTCCTGCGACGAGGACGAGAAACCTGAGGACGTCCACGTCCCCCAACCGCAGGAGTCCGGCCCCCTCCAGCGGGACAACCAGGCCACGCCCCCCACCCTACTCTACCACGCTGCCAGTCAGACTGATGCCAAGCTGAACGCCATGCCGCAAGGCTTCGAAGCCCCGCCCTCCCCAACACCCCCAGACTCCCGGCACTCCTCCCCCTCTTCCTCCCCGCCGCCCTCGACCTCCTCCTCTCACACCAGCAGCCGGGCGTCCGGGCGCAAACGAGCGGCGCCCACCACCGGCATCCTGCTGGACCTCATGAGGACGTTCTGTCAGAGTCAAGCGGTCTCGCCACACGCCGGCTTCCTGAAGTACGTGGAGGAGTGTCTGAACGAGACGCCGCCGGACCAAGTGAAGAAACTGAAGAAGAAGATAATCGAGACGATCCACGGGGCGTCAGAGGAGGTGTAGGTCGGGGTCTCTCCTGGCTTTACCCATAATTCAGCTGGTGTGTTACCAATGCAGCTGATCCCACCTCGTTTAAACACCAGCATGAGGTCAGCAGTTCAGAAGAGCAGCTTTATCTAAACCAGGTGGACGTGTCTGTCTTATTGTGGCGAAGACACGTGTAATATAAAATCCTACAACTTCCTGTTCCTGTTTGTTTATCTGCATCTTCCAGCGTCACATGGTGCAAACACCTCGTGACGCTGGTCATAGATCAAAAGTGTTTCAGAAACGCCTTTTAAACTATGAGTCATTTAGCCATGCGCTAACATGCTAACAGTAGGGTTAGCGTACCATTACTAATTTGTACAATTGGCACTTTTCATTTCATTATGAAGAATTTAAATGTTGTATTTAAAGTGTGACCCACCAGCTGATTAACTTGCTAAAGCTAGCACCTTAACGCTAACAGCTACATGTTAGCATCGTTGGAGACATTCTGTTACGAGCCAAAGTTTCGGTAGAACAGTCGCGTGTTGTTCTGAATCACGATGTGTCGACCACCAACTGAAAGTGTCGTGAGGAACTTAATCCACTTTTTCTCAACCTGAGGAACAAAAAGTTTCATTCACAGCTTTGATGCCACAGAAAAACTTTTTTTAAGACTTTAAGAACTGAAGAAGGAGAAGAACTGATATCGATTTTGGATACTGGGGAGTAAAACATTTACGATACTGATATATGCTTTATATCAAAAATAATTTCCCACTGACTCCTAAGATTTAATCAAACCATGATGACTAAGAATTGTATTGAGGTTTGATATTTTACAGTTTTACTACAAAGGTTATTTTAAACAACTATTTACAAAAGGAAAACATGAATACAACCAAATATATAGAACCGGCCAACTGACATATCAGTCGGGCTCTATAAAGTATATTTGTACAAACGTATTTGACGTGTAACGTTCATCTGTATTTTTTCTATTGAGCATTTATATAGAAAAAAAATCTTCGTTGTTACCAAAGCATATTTTTGAGTTTGAAGACTGATACCGGTCATGTAGAAATATACTCAAAGTTAATGTGTTTCATTAACGGGCAATTCTACGATAAAAGCACTGTAACCTTAAGATATTGTTTCATGAGTCAGAAGATGTTACATTAATATTTTCTTAATAATCGACTTGTGGAGTTTTTATTCTAGTGGCGATCTTATCAGCTGCTGCAGAGCTGTGAACATTTATAATTTTATACATTGTTTTTTGGCGAAACATAAAACTTTGAAAACATGTTTTTTGAATTGCACCTCTCTCTTCTTCCTGTGCTGTTTGCACATGCGTGTTTAATCTTCGTGCCTTATCAGATTCGCAGTTACTGTCTTGACAGTAAACGAGTGGATGTCAATCATGACATTTATGTATTTACATGTATAATAAAATAAATTGTACATGCTGAAAATGTAGCCTCTTGTTTTTCTTTCTTTCTGAAACTTTAATATGTTCACAGCTTTTGTTATAAGTCAGAAGATAATTTTCACAAATCAACTCTGTACTGTTGAAACTTGCTCCAGCTTGTATTTACATCCAGGAAAATAAAATATACCTTATCTGAATCAACAACACATATACTGAACAGCTGTGATTCTCTAATGCTCCTCTAGATGGCGCTATGTGCTCACACTCTTCCTCATCACTGACCTTCCAACAAAAATCAGAACTCTGTTCCCTGACAAAAAACTCAACTTTCATGCTTTTGAGCCTCCGGACATTTATTATAACTCTCGTGTGTCACCTGAACCTGTTTCATCCAGAAACCGACCAGGCTCTTCATAACCCCTGTGACCTCTGACCCCTGAGAGCTGATGCTCTGAACAACACTTCAATCAAACCACATTCCCCAGCTCCAACACACCAGCGGAACAAACTGGAGTCTCACTTCATCACCAGTCTGTAGTGGAGTGTTTGATTTTCACATTTAAATGTTTTTAATTTCCTACTTTATCAAAATGGATGATGTTAAACGTCCACATCTACGATATGATATGAAGGACATGATATGATACGGTTTGATAACAACAGTAAGGTAAACAATACATTACTACACACGATACACGATACAATGAGATGTATAAAATACAGTACAGTACAATAAACTGGGATACGGATTAATAAATTACGCTAAGAGACGATATGACAAAGTACTATATGATACAATAAGGTAAGATAAAGTATCATACAATAAAATATGACAAGATACGGAAACATACCATGGAGACATTTGTTGTTTCAGCGACTGATGTCAATTCTCAACAAACTATGCTCTGATTGGATTACAACATAAACACACACACAGAGACACAGACACACATACACATACACACACACACACACACACACACACACACAGACACACACACACACACAGCATCCTCTTCCTTCGACACATTTTCAACTCTTCCACTTTTTCTTAAACTCTCTCTCTCTCTCTCTCTCTCTCTCTCTCTCTCTCTCTCTCTCTCTCTCTCTCTCTCTCTCTCTCTCCCTCTCTCTCCCTCCCACTCTCTCTTTTCTCCTCGCTCAGTCACTCGCAGTAAATCCTATTGTGATGCTAAACTGATTTTTGGAGAGAGAGCGAGAGGTAGAGGGAGGTAGAGAGACACAGACAGTGTGTGAGGGAGAGAGACAGAGTCACAGAGAGAGACAGAGAGAGAGAGAGACAGAGAGACAGAGAGAGAGAGAGAGAGAGACAGACAGAGACAGACAGACAGACAGTGCATGAGGTAGTTGTGGATTCTTCTTCTCCTCTCTCTCGGTTGAACTCCTCCGTCGCTGCGGGCCGCTGGAGGAATGCACTTTGCGGGCAGCCCGGCTCTCTGCTCGGACACCTCCTCCTGGTTCTCCCCCTGGTTCTCCTCCTCCTCTCACGCACTAACTTCTACTCAATGACCGGAGGAAACAACGTGTCCGTGCGGGAGACAAAGTTTCCATCCGTCCGGTTCCCTCCTCCGCCGCCGGGCTGAGGACCGAGGAGCCCGGAGGGAGCGCTCCCTGTCCGGGCATGGAGAGCGGCGGGGTCCGGGCGGCGGGCGGAGGTGGAGGAGGCGGCGGCTGGGTGCTGGTGGAGGCCCGGCTCCAGGGAGGAGCTCCGTGGGGCTTCACCCTGCAGGGAGGCCTGGAGCACCGGGAGCCGCTCATCATCTCCAAGGTACGACAACCGTTCATGGCGGTTTATTAACGATTATTGTTCGATTAGTCGAAGCATCAACACGTGTTTCCTCACAAAGTACAGGTTAACTAGTGTCAGAGGTCAAACTAGTGATAAAAACAGTAAATAGATATTACCATGTACAAAAATAAATTAATTTTAAACATTTATATCATGAACAATATACTTGTACATATACCTGTACTTATACCTGTGTCATTTAAAGGGCCACACCAAAGTTTGAACACTTCACTTCCTGTAAGCTGCTGAAAGAGGCTGAGCTATATTCAGATATTTTTAATATTAGATCTAAAAAACACTTTATTTACCTGACCTCACTTTAACCGTCTATCCCACAATTTGAAATATCAATACCATAAAAGTAGCTTCTTCTCTCGACGGCCTCCTTCCAACCTGAGGATGTGATCCGGTCGACTTCCACTAAGACGCAGAAAGAAAGATTTATTCAGATATTTTAGGTTAAGCTTTAAAATCACTGATCATTTTTAGACACTGAGACCAACAGCCTCTTTTAAAGTGAATTGTACTATGATGATTTCGTTAGACTGTCCCATTAACACCAGTTTGAAGTCGATCACTGTCAATCACTGCCTCTAAAGATAAGATGATGATCGAACAGGAAATAGAGGAAACACTGTTCATGGTGATACATGTAAAACACTGATATGATTATTGAAGTTTTGTGCAAATTTAGACAAATTTGTGGAACTGAAATTAAGTAAATGAGCTTGTTGACTAAAGTAAACAAAAAGCCTCTGTGGGTTTCATCGGTCCCTGAAGGCCGGACTCAGGGTTCAGGTTCACACATGAAACGATATCACTCACAATCACTGGAGTTCAGTTTATAGTCGTTCAACCAGAATTAACATCAATAACCTACAGATGACATCATCTGCAGGAGACAGTTGTCGTGGTAACCTGTGACATCAACAGACGCTGAGTCATGATTTCACTTCATTTGGCTTCTGGTTACAGTGGCTGTTAAACTTTGAAAGATATGATTTGATCCAGACCAAAAAACGTGTGATAATCAATAATGTTTTACTGATATTTGATTTGCCATGTTATCTTAACCAGAGAAGCTTCTGTTAAAAGGAAAATCACCACTAACGATTTCTCCTCTGTCCTCACAGCCGTCGTGACCTCATTTTATTAAAATGCAAATCAGCAGGCCAGTGTGTGTCTGTGTGCTTGTGTGTGTGTGTGCGTGTGTGTTTGCGTGTGCGCGTGTGTGTGTTATTCTGGGACTGAGGCCAAACGGCTGTAAAATAGGACAAGAATGTGAATTATGTGTTTTCCTGGGTGCTTTTCGAACACACTCATGCTTTTATTTTGTGCTGATGAGTTGGAGTACACTTGTTCGGGTTTGACCCGACAGATTTAAGGGAATGTTTGGCGTTGGCAGAGGAATACGTTCAACATTTTAGTTTCCTGAAAAGGAAATAGGCAGGAGTGGAACAGCCTGTGTTTTAAGGATCTTTGAGTAATATTTTTAATAAGTACAAAGTGTTGATTTATGAAGATGAGCTTGTAACAAAAGTTGTGAATATGATATTCCTTACAGAAGAAAATCCAGGGGGTAAATATTCTTCCTGTGTCCTTGTTAATGTTCTGATGATATGAACTCCACTGAGTTTTAGTTTTAAGAACAAATGAGCTTCTCCTGAGAATCAGTGATCAGACGAAGGACCTGACGTCTTCTCTCTGTCTCGGTCGAACATGTCAAACATGTGATATCAGACATGAGCACATTTCAGCCTCAGCTTGTTTATCATCCCTGTTGTTGTTGGGAGTTGGGGTCAGAGGTCAGAGGTCACAGTGAAGATTTCTGTTAATCCAGGCAGTTCAGCTCAGGTTAAAGAGTCTTAATGAGTCTTAATCTGAAGGTCTCATGACTGGTATCAAACTGTATGTGTGACCAACACTGGTAGAGTGTCAGCGACAGCAGCTGATGACAACCGGACGCACGTCATGTCCGACTAAACTCTTTAGTCCTCAAATCACAATGTGAAACCAGAACCAACAGATCAGATGAAACTAGGGAACAAACACATGAAGCTTCAGACTCTCAGAGGTGAACCGACCTCAGGATCATTTGGACCTGGTCTGATCCAGAGCCTCTTTCAGGTCCAACCATGTAAACACAGGAGCTGGAGACTGGAAATGAGGTGGACCCAGTTCACAGCACCTCTGCCCTGCCAGTACTGAACAGATGCAATCCATGTGCATCATGGGAAATGAAGGATCCAGTGTTTTGGAACTTAACTACACGACCAATCTCAAGTTGTTTGTATATATTTGATTTAGTCTTTATTAGACAGTGAGAGACAGAGGACACAGACATGGACTGAAGACTCTGACCATATGGTGCAGGTCTTAACAACGCTCCCTCCAGGACGTCTCTGCCAATCACATCTTTCTGAACTTTTCATGGACGATACTGGAAATGTTCAGCTCAAAATATCGTTCAGATGAAACTGTGGAGAAAGGAAGGAATCACACAGTCCTCATTGATTAGAGGAGGTATGTTGTTTCAGTCACGGTATGAAGAGGCTGAGGTGCTCTGTTTGGATATCTCCATCTGCAGGATAATTCATTACAGCTGCAAGACCAGTGACACACACATACACACACACACACACACACACACACACACTCATTCAGCAGGCCTTATTTGGGTATATTTATTCCTGAATAAGTCAAACAGTGCAGGCGTGTGATTGTTCTGCAGGAACAGTTTATATTTTCCCTCACAGCTCTGAGACCATGTTTCATTTCCTTCATTACACTCAAAGCCCTGATGTAGACTCACTTAAAACACATCTTCAGCCTCTAACACTGATCTGACATCTGTTCATTATTGTTGTTGTGCCTCGGCGGGGCCCCGTGCAGAGCAAAGTCCCTCACGGTGTGTGTATAAATGATTGTTGAGAGTGTTTGTGTGCGACGGTGGAGCTGCAGCCCGTGGGTCTGCACACTTGATGCTTTTGTTGAGAACGAACACATGCTGTAAGTCAGAGGAGGGTCAGACACACCCTGACAGAAATTCTTGGCAGTTGTTATAACATCCCACATGGGCGGGGGTTTAATATTTCAGAACGGTGCTTTAATATTCCACAACAGTTCCCCGATCACAGGAAAGTTTGTGGAAACAGCCGTTAAACAAAGACACTGTTTCCTTGTTGAATTCCACCAGACTTTTCACAGGTTGTTTAACTTGATTATTGAGTTTGTGAAAAGTTGTTGTTTGACAAGTTTGAGTTTACTGCTCGGATGCATCTTTGTCAGGTTGTGAAACAAACAGATCAAATACAAGTTGGTCTCTGAAGGAGGTTTGGACACGTTGGACGAGTACGAGGTGGACGGTACCTGCTCATCACAGGAGACATGTGTCCCCTCTTCAACCTGAATGTCCCCCTCTCAGACAAATGACTCACTTCTGGGGAACTGACATGAAGCAACGCAGCAGCTCGTGTTAATTCTGACTTCACAAAAGAAAACATGTGTTTCAGTTCATCAGTCAAATGTGCAGCGATGCAGTCGGAGCATGTGACGTCTGTGTGGAGACATTTTGACGACACACTGAGGATTTGATTGAGCTTATCTCACAGAGAACAAGACAATGTGACCCTAAACACACACACACACACACACACACACACACACACACACACACACACACACACACACACACACACACACACACACACACACACCAAGTGTTTCCAACCTTCCACAATAGAAACCCTGATAACAGCTATCACAGTAAGTGTGATTCCACACGTTTCATCACAGTGTGTTTCCAGCACATAGACGGATCCAGAACGTGTTGGGTTCAGCTCTCAGCACCGAGAAGAAGCTGCGTCATGAGCCGCTGCCTCTGAAAACTAGCTGGAAAGTCACTAACATCTGCGTCGCACATTCGGAAGTCCACATCTTCTCAGTAACGTGTGTGTGTTTGTGTGTCTGTGTGTGTGCAGGTGGAGGAGGGCGGTAAGGCCGACACTTTGGAGGAGCCTCTGCTGGCGGGAGACGAGATTATCGTCATTAATGACGTGGAGCTGACTGGATACCGACAGGAGGCCATCACTCTGGTGAAAGGATCGTACAAGACTCTGAAGCTCCTGGTCCGCAGGTATGTGAAGTGTGTGTCTGTGTGTGTCTGTGTGTGTCTGTCTGTGTGTGTGTCTGCATGGACAGAAGCTAAGACCCCAAACTTAAGATATCAACCAAGAGAATCTGACGAAACTGCTTCAATAGTCATTCTGTTCTTGGGATTTGTTTCTTCAACAAATCACCCTCATCTTCACCAGCTCTATGTTTTCAGACCTGAGCTCTTTCTCATCTGAAGAAGAAGCAGCAGGAGCTCAGGTCACTGTCTCTGGGGAGTCGGGGGGGCATGTGGGAGAGTCAAAGAAAATTCCATAAATATACGGTTTAAAAACTGCGTTGACTTTGCGATTGCACAATCCAAAGCTTGCTCCAAACATTCTCTCATTCTGCAGCTGGGGAGGAATCTGTCGCCATCCTCACATCTGTCCAGCACCTTTAGGAGAATGGTTCCTGTCTAACTCCACTTATACTCCGTTCTCCCCCAGCACCACCCGAGGTCAGCTGACAGATAGAGAGCCAGCCAGCAGTGCAGTGTAGTGTCTACGCTCATGTTCTTTCATATCTTACTCAGACGCCCCAGACAAAGAGGGACACACTCCAACTCTTTGGCGTATTACACCAGCAGCAATCCTAGCCATTCATGGATGTGCTGTTGGAATGGAGGACACAGGGTGAAGGAGGCACTGGGAGATACTGGGATGCTGTGGGAGACATCTTCAGATACAACAGCTCGTGTTAGCTTTTGAATATTGTTCCACCTTCTGGTCTCCTTGATGCAACTACATTCAAATCTTTTCCATAAGACGTCAGCTGCTGCCTGAGTTCTCCTCTCACCAGCTCCCAGAAACCTCCCTCCCAGCAGCTGGTGGGTTACCGTTGCTTCTCACAGTGAAGGTGGTTTAGAAAACGTAAACCTGCAGGAAACGGAACGGGGGGAGAAAGTGGCCTGAAAGCAAACGACAGGTTCAAACCCACAGTGGACGTCCAGTGAGTCGGAAACAACCAGAAACTCAGGACCTCGTCCGCAGCCTGCAGACTTCGGCCAAGTAGCAGAACCCATGAGTGTGTGTTGGGGACAGATTTCAGGCTGAAGACCGGTTAATTGGGGACGACTCGTCCAACTGGGGACAAAAGCTGCGTCCCCATTTGGGGAGAAGCTGATTTTTGGATCAGTGGTTAAGGTCAGTTTAGGGTACGATTCTAGTTTAGTAACATAAGTCTCATGTCCCCAAAACTGACCTGCAGCAACGTGGTGTGTGTGTGTGTCTGTGTGTGTGTGTGTGTGTGTGTGTGTGTGTGTGTCTGTGTGTGTGTGTGTGTGTGGACAGAGAGAGAGAATAACTGAAATTTCCTTCTGGTTGATGACTAACCTGGAAGTTTAGCAGCGACGGGGAAATCACCTTTCAATAAATCATTTAGATTTTCTTTGATCCTAGTAAATCATTTATTGATTAAAAGCTTGATGATAACACACACACACACACACACACACACACACACACACACACACACACACACACACACACACACACACACACACACACACACACACACACCAGACAGACACAATTCAAGCAGTAGCCCGACAGCCAATCAGAGATCAAGCCCTTCTGTAACCGTGGTTAGTTTAGTCGAGAGGTTTTCTGTAGGATGGGGGGGGGGGTGGTCAGAACCTCGTGGTCGAAACCACAAGATGGCGGCGTCTGGAGCTATGACATTTTGGCTTCATATTTGTACAACGGGTGGAAGTGGAGACGTGTCGGCCATCATTGGACACTGAACTGATCACTGGGAGAACGTGTCACTGAGCATCTCTCCCAGTTCTCAGGCTGGTGCCAGGTACAAAGCCAGGTATGTGTTTGGGTTTGGGGTGTGGCCGCGAGCGGAGCGGCTGTTGCTACTGCAGCTTTTATTCACTGGAAGAGGCATGACACAATACAGGACTTTAGACTTCACACACACACACACACACACACACACACACACACACACACACACACACACACACACACACACAGGGCGACAAGCAAACGTGGCCCCGGTGGGAAGGCGTGGCGAGGAGGGACGGCGTGAGAATCACCAGCAGAAAGACGAGTTGTTGATTCGGTCTGATCGGCTTCCTGTCTGGGACGTGATGGGGAGCTGTGAGAGATCAGCTGCTCTCAGGTCTGTTCTTATCGAGGCAGGACAGTAAAGGGCTGACATGTGCGTTCTGAGGTCAGCAGGTCAAACTCTGCAGCTGCACATCGCGATTCAGGAAGTCAACATTCTGAGTAGCAGCCGTAATATTTTAACCATCCATGGTAGACGCGACACAAGTCTGTACGATATCAACTGAGTTTTTAAGAAACACAATATCAAGGACAAGCACTACACTACCCACAATCCTTCAGGTGTAAAAGCGATGGCTGTGATTGGTGGTGCTCGCATTCATGATGGAAAATGTTTTACACATCCAGGAAAATGATTCCAGCTGCGATTGGATCGTCCAGTGTCACATTCGATTTAACTATGATTTCTATCGCGCCAGAGTTTAATGGCTCTGCTGCAGTGACACCTAGTGGCCGGAGGGATGATGCTCTCAGGTTGTCTGTTTGACCGTCCCATTCGTGAACGTGATATCTCAAGAACGAAGTCAGAGTGACCTCACGAAACACATTTAGTCTTTTAGAGAACAGGAAAAGTTCTGAAAATACAACAAGGTTCAGTTCTGGAAGCGCTGGAAGTCATTAGAGAGAGATCCTTCACAACGGTTTATAGGATGTGTCGTTCCTGGAGTCTTGTTCCTTTTTCCTTTTATACTTTTTGTTTTGCTCTGAATGGAATATCGAAGAAGGTCCTAGATGTTCTAGATCTCCTCTCTGAATACAGAGGAGCTGTGTGTTGTACTGCAGGCCCCTCAGTGGGTCTGTGATAAAGGGCCATAAAGCAGATGTGTGTTTTTGTGTTGACCTTTATCTTGTGGGTCACGGCTGCTGATAATAACCCTGCTGAATATCGCCCTTTATTTTTCATAACCATCATATCTGTATGTTTTATTTTCTGAGGTTTTATCTGAACTCAGTGACTCCGACTGTTCCTGTCTTTGTGTTTCTTCTCGTTTATCACTTCCTCCATCACTTCTCCTCTCAGCAGCTTCTCTGGGACAATAAAGATTTATTGAATCAACATGATGATCACGGAAGCACAAGGCCAAAGTCTGTGTGTGTATGTGTGAGTGTGCGGGTGTCTGTCTGTGTCTGTGTGTGTGTCTGTCTGTGTGTGTGTGTGTGTGTCTGTGTGTGTGTGTGACAGTTGGCACTGCGTGTGTGAGTTTCTGTAGCAGGTGTTAGCGTGTGTGTGTGTGTGTGTTTGCGTGTCAGTTGGACAAAAGGTGTGTGATGTCTACACCAAACACACCTGTCAGTCAGACCCCGCCTCACTCACCTCACCTGTTTGTGCGTCCACCCACCTCTCTCTCCTCCGTACCTGCAGCTCTCCCTCTGATTGGTCCGTTTCAGGTGAGCCCTGATTGGCTGAGAGCAGAGAGGTAGAGCGACACGGAGAGAACCACAGATACACAAACTGTCAGAGGGAGAGATACAACAATGATGCTAGTGTTTTTACAACAGGCTGACAACAACCCAGGTGGTTTTATGGGGAGCTGCACATCAGAGCTGTAAGTGTGTGTGTGTGTGTGTGTGTGTGTGTGTGCGTTGCTTTTGTTATCACCTGGACGCATGCAGTTTTTTCTTTATTGATGCAAATCGACTTGAATTAAAGTTCAGACTCTGAACTCATAGAACCTGAAGAAAAGATGTGTTACTGTTGTGTTACTGTCCACACACACCTGGTCTGAGCAGCAAATCACTAAAACTCAAACCATGTGTAACTGATAATCCACTGCAGGAGCTGAGAGGACCAATAGAAACACCTGTTCCAGACTGAAATATAATATATATCCAGTCATTATAGTTTATACTGTGTTTCCTGACTCAGTTTAAAAGAACATCCAAAATTATATTTACTTTAATACACCAGTGAAAATATACAGTATTTGTTTTTCTGCAGACGTTACTAGACTCCTCCATTTATTTTCAGTTTTTCAGTTTCATGTGCGGGCCCCTCGGTGTCGGGCCCCTCGGTGTCGGGCCCCTGGGGGGGGGATGTACATCAGAACACATGTGACCGGCTCTGGCCCGGTCGGGGCTGTCGGATCAGGACAGCTGTGGTTTCAGGGGGAAGTTTAACTTTTTAATGGGAAACAACAGATGGCTGCAGACTCACCACAGTGTTGTCGTCCCAGTGAGGTTGCTGGGAGACCAGTGGAGACCAGTGGGGACAAGGCGGATGGACACACTGTGGATCGTGGAGAAATAGATCCTGTGAATGTCCCTGAGAGCTCAACTGATCACAAACACTGAGGTTATGGATTTACTTTAGAGGAACTGTACATGTTTGACCTTTGGACAGAATCAGGCTAACAGTTTCCCTTTGTTTCCAGGCTTTATGCTAAGCTAATATAGCCCCGTGCCAACCATAGGTCTGTGGTGTTGGTGTTGATCACCTCGTCTCACACAACAAAGTAAACGACTATCGATATAGTGTGTGTGAGTGCGTGTGTACTTGAAAGGATATCCTTGTGAGGACATTTTGGCCAGTCCTCACTTTCTGACCTGTTTCTACTGGACTGTTTGAGGGTTAAGACTTGGTTCTGGTTCTGGTTCGGCATTTAGTTTGGATGGTTAGGGTAAGTTTAGTGCTGCTAGTGTGTGTGTGTGAGTGTGTGTGGGTTGATGATGCCTTTTTTGTGCTGTGTTTAAATTGATACCTGACACTTATTTATTTTTGTGAGGGAGGTAAATTTATCACCACTCACCTGTGCTCCTAGTGTTTGTGTGTGTGTGTCTGTGTGTATAATTTCAGTGGAAGGTGTTATGCACATGTGAAATAAGACGTGTGAGTTGGTTTAGCGTGTTGTGTTGTGTATTAATCCTTCTTACGTTGCACCATGCAGCCGGTTGTGTTGTCATCTAATTCCCAGTCGTTTGCAGGTTTCCCTGGTGCTGGGTTTCACATGCAGACGCTCACGAGGCTCCTGCTGGTCAGAATGCAGAGTTACTCACTTCTACTGATGATGTAGTTTCCAACAGCAGAGCTAAAGAAACAGTTGAAAGGTCATAGGGTGAATCCATTCATGTTTTATTTGTTGCATCCATATTTAATAGGCAATCCAGCATCAGAGGGTACAACCCTAATAAATGATTTGTTCTGTTTCTTAATCTGATTCTAGTGATGAACCGCTATTTGTTGTTTTTTGCGTTATCTCCTTGTTTTTACTTTGGATCGTTCACTGGTTATTTTTCAGATAAAACCCAGAGTGTATGAAACCCGAACATCTGTAACATCTGTTCCACATGAAAACAAACCCCAGAACCCGGCAGCTGTGGTGTGTGGACTCTGCTGGAGCTCTGTTATGAATCTAAGAGCCGGGGACAGACGGGATGTGGAGGATTTACAGAGTCAGTGTGGTCAGGGTGAGCAGAGCAGGTCTGTCCTCGTGTCCTCATGTCCTCATGTCCTCCACTGCTCTCCTTATTTGCACATACTCTGCCTGACAAAATGCAAAACTGACCCCAGAACAACAGCACAGGACTCTCCTCACTCAGGTCTAATGTTCTGATGAAGATTTGACTGAATCCTCAGAGATCGGCCATGACACCGGTTTAACTCTCAGACTTTTTGTTTCTCGTGTCCTTTCTGAACATCGTGTGTTGAGCCTGTGGTGAAGCCGGACGCAGCTTTTCTTTCTGAAACTGTCCAAATGTATAAATATTAAGTCGCCTGCAGGGAGGGGGTGGGTTAAAGAGCAGGAGTGTGTGTCTTCCTGTGGGTCAGTGTGTGTGGAGGTCACGCAGCGTGTCTCAGTGTGTGTCTGTGTGTGTTAGGTATAAAAACAGTCATCTGTGAGATAGCAGGAATATTTGTTGGAGCTGTTGTCAAGGTGCAGTGACCTTTGACCTTTGACTTCTTTGGATTCCTTAGTGAGGCTGTTGATCTGAAGACTGAAGCTTTTAATTATTAAGTTTTCATGTCAGTGTTTCGTTTGAGGTGACAGAGGTTTTGTGTTTCCTGTGGAGCTACGACAGGGAAGCAGTGACTCTAACGTTTATATCTCTCATCAAATTATGTAAATGTTGTTTTTTAGTTTTTTAGGAGACATTTTTTAAAGTGGTTTGAAACTGGTCACGTGCTCGATGACGAACGAGGTCCGAGGAGGAATTTGAACACTTTGTCTTCATGCAAGTTTTGATCACTGTTGTGTAGGTGCCCCCATCTGCCCCCCCCGCCCATCCCTCCCTCCCTCCACCCCCCCCTCCCTCCCTCTCTCTCTCTCTCTTTGTCTTCCTCCATTCATCTCCAGTGTTTTTGTGCCCTTTTGTTGTTGGTTGACGTAATCGAGCCGAATGAATGTTTGAGTTTCTCTGCTCAGGAAAAGAAGAGGAAGAAGTCATTACAGGGACAGACACGATGCTGCTACCCAGGCAACTGCTCGCTGTGTGTGTCTGTGTGTGTGTGCGTGTGTGTTTAAGACTTTGTGTAGGAGATCCGTTCACACTGTGACTTTTTAAAGACTCATCTGGAAACTCTTTACACTAGAAGACAATGTTTGTATTGGAAACTTCGGCCAGATTGTGTATGAAGAACACAGGAATTCCTCCTTCGATATCTCTCCTTGGTAAATACAGGATCGTAGATGTGTTGAGTTGTGTATTTGATCAGAAAATTAGTTGAGCAATGACAACAACTTTTTCCCTTTGATTTTATGCCAATATTACACAGCGCAGAGATCCCAGTAGATGAGAGATGAGTGAGGAGTGACCTCAACCGGATGGACACCTGATATGTTGTGTTTATAGTCGTAGCCTGCAGGGGGCTGCAGTGAGTTTAACTTATTGCGTTGTGTATATTTCTGTAGCTGGACTTTTAAAGGAATCATTTACAGTTCTGTTAGCTGATATGAAAAAACCTCTTTCAGACCAAAATCATCAGTTTTCTGTCTGATGATTGTATCCGTTCACATTTCAGCCAGGAGCCAGATGTGAGTGGATGTTTACTGGTTTTTTGACCAGTGGAAAAAACGTTTAAGAAAGTTCTGGGATCGAACGTGCTCGAGTTGAGTGGGTGAGTCCATCCCAGAAGTTTCAGTTTCACAACATGTGTGTATAGGATAAACCACATCACATGAAACAAACCACAGAGCATCACCCAGCATTCAAATCATTGAACTGCAACAAAGACGTCTCATGACTCTTAAACTTTGAGGGACAGCAGAGGGGGCGGGGTTAGCTGCAGCGGGCCTGATGTCATGATGATGTCACACATCAGGATGACAGTGCACATTTCTCCCTGTAGGTTAATCCTCCCGGGTGATACACTGGACTAACCAGGTCACACATCACTATCTCCACATGTTGCCCACAGACACTGGGACTGAAGGTCCATTCTTGATTTTCAAAACAGCCGCTTTTCAAAATAAAGTTCAACACAGAATCCAACTTCACCTGCTGAAGTAGAGTCGACTCTGACCCCAGCATCACACGGCTGCTCAGAACTCCACATGGTGTCAGTGAGGTGGAGGAGGCTGAGGAAGAGGAGGCAGATTGGGGGATGAAGTGTTCAGGTGCAGTGTGAGGGTCAGTTGAAGGGATGAAGGTGTTTTTATTTGGACTCTCAGATCCGAGTAAAGCTTGAACTCAGTGAACTCAGTGCTCGGTGAAAGGTCCATCAGGAATGAGTGTGTGTGTGTGTGACGGGCTGGAAACAGGAAGGAACCATTATCATGTATCGGACAGGAAGTGACAGTGTGGCCTCAACCAAACCTCTGACGGGGCCTGAACCCATCGCGTTCCTGTCTCACACGTCGGGTGAGTGTAGAGCGTGTGTTGTGATGGGAGGCGGAGTCACATGACTCTTGTTCTGGTGATTCCCGGCCCTTGTGGCTGCCGCAAATTCCTCGGACCTGCTCGACAGGTTTCACTTTAATGGGCCTTTATGTGTTTATCTCTGTGTGTGTGTGTGTGTCTGTGTGTGTGTGTGTTTTGATGTCTACTGTTGTCTCTTCTGAATACACCACAGTGGAATGTCCCAGGTGAATAATATAAGTGTGGGTGTGTTTCTGTGAGTGTGTGTGCTTTTGTGTGAGTTGTGTTCTTTATTCATCTGTGTGGCAGGAAACTGGTCTGACTTCAAAAAGACACTGAAACTTTATTAGATGACAAAGGTTGTTTTTTTTACAAGAAACAATAAATTCTGATATTGAAAGTTTCTTTGTAACTGTATTGAAGAGATCTAGTTGATTATGGGGGAAGTATTTGACTCCAGTGAAGGGACTGGTGGATATTTGAGTCTAAACTGTGACCTCATCATTCTCCAGGCTGAAAATAGTCCAGAACATTAAAAGTTTATCTGACCTTGAACTGCAGCTTCCTGAGCGCCCTCTGGAGGCCACTGGGTGAACAGAATTAATAAATGATGATGTGATCGTAATGAGATCAGGTCGGTCCGGTTTCAACCGGTCGGACCTATTGTTTATTTTGTCAGCCTGTAGATAGAATATATAAAGACGGACCACATGTCAGCTCCCGAAAGAGGAGGCGTATTGATCGCCCCCTGGTGTCTGGCTGCAGTGAAGCTCATAAACTCCACCCCCTCCATGTTAGCAAATGGGACATGGGCCAAACTAAAAAGTCATCCTCTGTCCATCATATTGACATCTGTGTTTTCTGTCTTTCTCCTCAGGGAGTTTAATCCAGGATTCATCAGAGAGTCTTCACCTCCCTCGCTCCTTGCTCTTCCTCCTCCTCCTTCGCCTCCATCACCACAACAACAACAAACACCAGTGTCATCCCACCACAGCCGGACCTCTTCAGCAGGAGGAGTCCAACTACGCATTAAGAACAGGTAACAGCGGCTCCGCAGTTTTCAACTCAATACAACAACCTGATGAGGTTCTACACTAAGTCAGTAACCACAGCTGCTCTGATGTGTATTAAAGTCGAGATCATTGACAGGATGGTCGAACCCTTGGTCTTCCATCCTGTGACAGTAAGAAAGGTACGAGATGGGTCAAAGGTCAAAGAAGGGTTGTTCCCCTTTCTGAGGTTTGTTTGCAGCTACACTGTCACTGCGGGGACTTCCTGTTTCGGGATGGTCACACACACACACACACACACACACACACACACACACACACAAACAGGAATTGATGTCAAATCACTGACAGGTCTATAGGATGTTAGGATGTCCTTCCTGTGCTTCCTCTGTGTGTGTGTGTTTGTGTCGTCAGAGGATTGATTACAGTGTTGTGTGTTGGGGTCAATCTCAGGTCAACAGGAAAACCAAGTGTCAGCCCAGGTTGCCATGGTAACCATCTCACAATACCTCTGTAGATTCTCTTGATATTTTTACTGATGTATTATTCAGAAAACTGAATCTGAACATATTATATATAGTCTCAGAAAAAAAACTTTGTAACAAACACACACACACACACATACACACACACACAGTATTTGAAGGAGTTGATCTCCATATTAGGTTGAAACTGGCAGAGTATTTATAGACTGTTTGTCTAAACAGCCTGAGTTTATACTGTGTGTGTGTGCGCTTGTGTGCTTGTGTTTGTGTGTGTTTGTGTCTTTTCTTGCTCTAGCTGGGAACACCAAATACCAATGAGTCAAAACCTAGTTCCTGAGTTTCACAGTAGAGTTATGGAGCTGAGATGTGAACTGAGGTGAAGTTAGAAGATGGTCTGATGATCCTGCACCTTCACACACACTGTACCAGATTAGCAGCAGGAGCAGGTTTTGAATTATGGAAATCTTCAATGTCCCAACAAATACAGACCAACAAGCTTGTGTGTGTGTGTAATGACCACCTCAGCCTCTGGGGGGAACTATCGTTGTGGATTTTTCTAGCGACCTGTTGTCGTTATCAAAGCTGCAGCCACAACTTTTGTCTTTGCTCCAGGATATAAACTGAGCTTTTACTGTGAAAGGCTGTCCGAACAGTCCCAGCCTCTTCCTGCTGAGACCGAACCCTCCCGATGGTCCCATGGAGTCAGATAAACAGACTAAATGACTCCATTCTCCCACAATCCCCCGGGCCGGGGGCGGTTATCAGATCCCAGCGAGTGTGTGTGTGTGTGTGTGTCGGGGGGGTGTTAATCTAAAGAGGAGAGACTGACTTCCTCTTTCCCTCTCCTTCTCTTCTTCTCCTTCATTCACTTTTGTCCTTTTTTCTTTCCCTGCTCCTCACCTCCCCATCCCTCTCCTCCTCCTCTTCTTATCTTCTTTCCTTTCCGTTCCACTCTGCTCCATTCCTTTCATTTCTATTCCTTTCCTATGAATCACCACATTTTTCATCCCATAATTGGACAAAACAAACACACACACACTAAGTTTGTTACCAGACCTGTCAATCAATATGTAGGCGTGTCCAATCCTGACGGGCGGCGCCTGAGCATCACTGATGTTGCCGTGGTTATCTGCAGCTTGAGTTCTAACTTCGAACAGCAGTCGGCCCGACAGCCAATCAGAGAGCAGGATTGTCTGTGGCCGTGGCTGTTGATGCAGTCGAGTGTGTGTTTGTGTATCTTGGTCCTTGGTGAGGACGGAGGGACCATGAGAAGGTTTTGAATGTTGCTCGAGACCCTTGATTTGATCCAGGGCCAATGATGATGAGGTTCTTCCTGTTATTGACTGATTGTGGTTTTAATGAGGCGACACTAGAACCTGTGGAGGTTTCACAGGTTCTAGAGATCCTTGAAAAGGTTCCAGGGCCAATCAGGAGGTTCCTCGGGTCATTGACTGTCTCAGGCGGATCCAAGAAGGAACCTCAACACCAGAGGTCCTTAGATAAGTTGAAATAGAACCAGTGATGTTCTACTTTCCTGTAATTCAACAGAATTAGGTCAAATAATTCAATGATAGTGTATTTAATAGTGTTATATGAATATAATAGTTATAGTTTAATATACAGGGTTAGGAAGATGTTCCCACAATCAACGAGTAAAGTTCATGCATCCTCTTAATTTCCACACGCACACACACACAAACACACACACACACACACACACGCACACACACACACACACACACACACACACACACACACAATGATGGAAGTATATAAACTGGAGGCCTGATATTTTGCCGCATCAGGGATGTCTTGTGATTTTTGATATTTTCCCAGATTTCCCAGAGACTCATTCATGTAACTTGATGGATGTAATCAGACACTCTGATATCTGTGAGTGTGGTTGGTGGACTGTTGTCCTCGGGGGGGACACTCCTGTATGACGTCATCACAGCCTGATGTGGACGTCTCACAGCGAGAGGATCCACTCTGACCGTCCCCTTCTCTCTGATGTCGGCTCTCAGACGTCTGATGATCCTCAGTCGTGGATGTCAGAGACGATGAAGCACAGCGCGGTGGCTCCTCGTCTTCGTGGACACGCCCCCTTGTGTTTGGACTTCAGTCCGTCTGACGGTGATAACCTCAGAGTCGATCATAGTGAGTTCATTGTTCGCTGCGGAGCCGCCTGCTGCATCATGAGACGTCTTCCTCCCCACGGCCACGGAATCCATTTCTGTCCCAGTCAGCTCAATAATCCACTGTTTTCTACACCTCCCTCTCTCTGTTTATCTTCTTACTCCTCCACCCTCCTCCCTTCCTCTCTCACCTTTGCACTTGTAGTTGCTTCTTCTTCTTCACCTCCTCCTCCAGTCTTTCCAGATTTTATTTTGTTCTCACACCAGGAATTATAGAACAGCAGCGTTCTCATCCCCCAGCCTTTTTCATCCTCCCTTTCCTTTATCTCTCTCTCTCACTGTTTCCTCTCTTTCTATCAGTCTTGTAGTTTCTTCATTCCTCTGAATCTTCACCCTAACTGCTCTTATCTCTCCATCCTCCCTCCCTCTCTTTCTGCTCATTCCCTCCCTCCCTCTCTCTCTCTCTCTCTCTCTCCTCAGACGCTCAGTGTCTCTCGCTCACACACATCTACAGCCACCATCCAGACCGAGCCGGGCCGGGGATGTTTACTTCATGCTTTTATCTTACGCCGGCCTAATGACACTTAATTGCTACATTTGCCTAACGAGCTCGGGGCCGGGGGCCAAGGCAGCGCGACTCGGCTTCACGTGCCAGAACTGGAAGTGGAGCAAAGAGACGGGATCAGGAGAGCAGAGTCGGAGGAAATAAAGGAGCGGATCATTTTCTAAGGAGACACTCAGACTAATTAGATTCAGGACGAGGGTCTGGATTTATTTTAAGTTCAGGTTAAAGATCAAAAAAAGGAAATAAGACGAGGAAAGTTGAAGAAAGTTGGGGAGAAGCCTCTTCCACTTTCTAAGAGACGGATAGAAAAGCAGAGAAGAAAGAAACTAGAATAAAGAATATTCCGAATCGCACCATGGAGCTGCTGGAGGTCTTCTACCGCAGGAAGCTCCGCAGGAAGCAGAAGAAAGCGGAGCTGGGCCGCTCGGACGGGGCGTTGTGCCGGACGCCATCGGACGCCAACGTCAACGGCCTGGCCACCGGTCTCATCTCCAAGGTCCTCAGGTTCACCGCCAGGTAAAACAGGTCACATGATCCAGGGAGGAGCTCTGATCAGGTCCCGACAGAAAAGACGGGTTGATGGTTTGTCGTTTGCGTTCAGACAGAAAACGTTTTATATATTCTTACAAATAGGATTTTTAAAAGTTTTACCATTTCTTCATAGCAAAGAAAATGATCTTGATCGAACTGAGTGTGATGAACATTGTTTCACTTTCGTGGCAATTTTTGGTGAATACTGAAAATGATCGTTCTACACTTATATCAAGAATCACAAGACATCCCTGATGTGGCAAAATATCAGGCCTCAAGTTTATATACTTCCATCATTGTGTGTGTGTGTGTGTGTGTGTGTGTGTGTGTGTGTGTGTGTGTGTGTGTGTGTGTGTGTGTGTGTGTGTGTGTGTGTGTGTGTGTGTGTGTGTGTGTGTGTGTGTGTGTGTGTGTGTGTGTGTGTGTGTGTGTGTGTGTGTGTGTGTGTGTCAGTAGAGATTGGTGTATTCAGGAGTTTAAACTGAGTTTGTAAAGTCCATATATTCGACTTAACATTCATGAGGTTTATGACAGGTTTGACTTGGACACTTGATTCTGAGACTTTTCGTCTTCTTGGACGTTTCGTACGTGTCTTCGTTAAATCGGGCTTGACCTTTGCCCCCCTCAGATCACCAGTGCAACTGAAATAAAACCTCTTATAGACATGATGGTTCTCACACAGAAAGATGTGGGTATTATCGTTATGTATTGAACCTTTGTTATGTTGCTTTTGATATGGTTTTATTGCACTGTCCTAGTTTCCAATTCAACTACATTTTAAATCGTATCCACATTAAGGCGAACCAGGTTTTCAAACAGAAACCAAATCCAACCACAACGAGACGACACCAGTTCCCACAGACATAATGAAGAGGGTGAACATCGGCAGTGATAACGTGTTGAGGTGTTCCAGTCACGTCCGGTCATTACCCAGAATCCTCCAGTCTCCTCTTTACTCAGATAGAATCTCTTCCTGTTGATCTGCGAGGAAAAGAACGGAGAGCGAGAACGTGTGGAATGTGACGAGGACGAGGAGAGAGAGTTGTAACGGTCGAGCTCTTCAACATCTGTTATCACTGAACTGGTTAGATCACAGGTCAAGGGGCGGTGATGTCACACAGATCATCACGACCAACTGAACACAGAGACACTTTAGAAACGTCTGGTGCTCACAGCAAATATTAATTCACTGTTGTTTTTTCTGTTTATTGCACTTTGTGTAAAAAGCAAACAGCTGCCATCTTGTCTTGAGCGGGAGACCTGTATCTCAGATTTCTATGCTTCACTGTCGGGAGCTGTGATGTCGTCCAGGTTTATTTTTGTCTAAGTTGTGAATGAGAATCTGAATTCACACACCGACCTCCTCTTTGTGTTGTGACCCCACAGACGCACTGACCCGGCTTCTCGTCCTCACTCGTGGCATTCGACGAAGCTCGCGGGCGCTCAGCGAGAGACCGAGCGAGACCCGATGGACACGTTGAGCAGCGTCTGGCACCAAAGCTATCACACCAGGTCAGCGCTCAAAAACTGCTCCCATATTTAATAATCCATAATTTACCTGAGTCTCTGCTGGAGCTCCGCCTCCATATTCATACTGCGGATCAGCTGGGAAATATAGTTAGTAACCAGCCAGTCTCTGTCTTCTGTTGTTGTGGTTTGTGTGTTTCTACCGATGTCAGAGAGAGAGCAGAAAGAGAACGTTTCTGGAAATGTATTTCGAAGCTTAAACCGTTAACCCATAACCTAATCATAACCCTTATCTTAAACCTAACCAAACCTTAACTTTAAAACATGTCTTCACCTTCAAGTTAAATGGTTTTTGTCCAAATAATGTGACGTTGTAAATAGGTCGAGTGAAACCTGAAACCATGTCCTGTGGGTGAAGTCTGTAAACGTCTGTGCTGCTCTGCTTTATTAGAACTGAAATAAACGACGTGTGATCAGAAAGTCAGAGTCTGAAGTCTGAGCTGCAGAGAAAGTTACTGACACAAAGAAAAGAGGGAAACACAAACAGGGACTGTCCTCTTCTCCTGAGCAGAGCGGCATTGTGTTTGGTTGAAGGCCCTGGTGGGTCAAACTGTGACGCACACACACACACACGCACGCACGCACACACACACACAGACACACACACGTTCCAGTCGTTTGTTCAGAGGGAGGTAACAGCAGATTCAGCAGCAAATCAACAGCTTTGCAGCCGGGACACAAAAAGCTTCTTTCAGACGTTCAGGTCACAAAGAATCAGGTCTTGTTCAACCTTCTGGAAATAATCAGTTAATTGTCGTCTTTTATGAAAAAAAAAATCTGCTTAAGAGACTTTGAACAACAGCGAGTAAAAGTTTTTTAATGTTTCTCATGTCCGATTATTTTGTATGAATATTTTTTATGTGATAAATTGCTTTGTATTTAGTATTTAACGTAGCACTTTGCATACAGCAAGTTAGCAAGAGTCCTCAACGTACATGTTCACAGCCAGATCAATGAAATGCAAACTCCTACACTCATTTCAGCTTTATAAGTAAGAAGTGGCCAACTCTCAAATTCATACTCCGAACAAATAGGGGGCAGCATATAACTAGAAGGTCGGGGGTCCACCTGCCTTGCTCACAGACAAGGAAATGTACTCTTTGCATGTTCCATGGTCAGACTGGCCTTCACGCACTGGGCCTGGTGGACTGTCAAAAGATCCATAAAGTTTTTACAACCCCCGTCAGTAAGAACCACTGCCACCAAATCATGTGGTGTTTTGAGTGTGATGGATTCAGACTGGAGGCCGATTGCGATGTTGTGGCTTGTGCCCTACTATCACCTCTTGTGGCAGAAAGGGGTATTACAAGAGAAGACGGCTAGAATGCTAACTTTAAGTTTAGTGAAGAGATGATTTCTTCAATTGCTAAATATGAAATGTCCTCGTCTGTCTCTCCGTGTCGGTTTCAGTGCCTCGACCACCAACCTGTCCACTGGCTTTGACTCTGGCAGCAGCTACCTGAGGAAGAGTCCGGACCAGTACAGCTCTCGAGGCAGCATGGAGAGCCTGGACCCTCCCCAGTCCTCCCAGCTTCACTCTGGAGCTCAGCACCACCACCCACTTGGACACCATGCCCACGGTGGACCTCACCCCGCCTACTCCTCCTGCCACCAGCTGTCCTCGGCCAGGTTCATAAAAACAAATACACTTCAGCAGAAACCGACTGAAAGTGTGAAATGTACAAAAGTGTGATGATCTCTAATTGAATCTCTTCAGGTCCTCAAACAGCATCGACCACCTCCACAGTAAACGAGACTCCGCCTACTCCTCCTTCTCCACCAGTTCCAGCATCCCAGAGTACCTAGCCTCCACCCCCTCCTTCAGCCCAGAGCGCTCCTACTCTCTAGAGACCGTCCCTCAGAGAGGAGGGGGGGGTGGTGAGAGGCAGCAGGCGGACATAGATTACATCCGCTCAGATTACGACGCCCATCAGGGTCTTTCTCAGGAGCAGGAGCTAAGTTCCAACTCTGCAGCGACGCTACGCAGCAGCGATTCCAGAGGGACGAGGTCGGGGCTGAACCGAGATCTGCAAGGTGACCTGTCGGTTTCAGGAGTTTTCAGGTAATGTTATCCTGATATGATGCTCACCTTTTTTCTCTGTACTATTGCGTCCAGGATCATTGGCTGGTGTCTGCTATCGCGGCAGCAGCAGCGGCAGCAGCAGCAGTAGCGGCAGCAGCAGTGGAGGCGTGCCAGCTTCTAACAGACACAGCGTGGGTCCGATCTGGAGCCCGGCAGCCAGCGGTAACTCCTACGAGAACCTGAAGGGGGCACCAGCTCCACCGCGGCGCAGTGACAGCTACGCAGCCATCAGGAACCACGACAGACCAAACTCCTGGTCCAGTCTGGAGAACGCCCGGTCGCTGCGGTGAGTCGGATCCGTCCAATCAGTGACAGCGATGATGTTGAAGAGAATTTATTAAAATCAAAAGCACAAAGTCTGACTCACTTGGCTTTCTACGCACACCTCATTCATTTCTCCTCATCTTCATCAAAGATAAGAAGGATTTTCTTAAAAGCTCAGAAATGATTTAAAAAATGAAATGACAGTTATATATTTGTATCCAATGTGCTCAGGTCTCTGCACAAAGGCTCCTGGCATCACTCCAGTGGCCCCGTGGCCTCCGGTGCAGGTAAAGTTAAATTCGATCTCCAATGTTCTGGTTTTGTCTTTTTAATGCTGTGGATATTAAAAAGTGATCCTCTATTGAGTGAGCAGCTGATGCGAGCTGCAGTATTTTGTCTGACAAACTTCACTGCTGTGTTTCCAGCTAAAGGCTCGTATGGCATCGAGGGTCAGCTCCACACAGTGATAGAGAAGAGTCCAGAGAGCAGCCCCACCACCAAGCCCCGGCAGGGGGGAGGCTTTCCCCAGCCGCCCTCGCCCCCGGAGTCTTCCTCTGGATCTGAAGGCCCCGGCCCCCAGGCGGGCCGACTCATACTCCCCACAGGGATGTACCACGTCCCCCAGTCCGAGTCCCACTATGCACAGATGCCCAGTTCCAACCCTGGACCAGGCTCCTCTGGAATCGGAGAGAGGGATGAAGGAGTGACCGAGCGGCAAAGGGATGGAAAGATATTAACTACAGAAAATGGACATCAAAATAGCATTTCTTCTTCTTCAGCACACCCACACTCCTCGTATTCACGACCTCCCTCTTCACAGCTCAGGACAGAAACACAGGAGGCAGACAGGTGAGGATTTGTCTTCTTCTGTGTTCCATCACAAACTCACTTGACTTCTACAGCTCTAAATGTTGTGATGCTTACTCAGTGTTTTGGTTTTATCAGGCCTCAGCAGGCAGAGTCGGCCTTTGTGAACTACAGTGCCCTCATGAAGGTTCCTGGAGGGCGACCAGAGGGTCACACTGGGAACCAGAGGCCCCCAAACCACCAGGAACCTCCCAATCAGAGCTGCCATGGGTCCTATACTCATAAAGGCCAGGGACCCCACAGCCACATGTTCCAGGAACAGAACCAAGGTTTCCATATTCCCCATATCCAGTCCACCCCTGGACCCAGGCCCTCGTCTTCACAGGAGTGGATGGACCCGTACACATCTGTCCAGTCCAGAGGCGACCAGAGCAGGTATGGAGGGATGATCAGTCGGGGCACCTTTCAGGATACCTTTACCTTTGAGGCATTCCCTGTGATCTGGGCTGTGAATTCATGGTGTATTAAAGCTGGTTAAAATCAGTGATGGCTCTTTTCCTCCTCATCTCTTACTTCTCATCCATTTTCTTTTTCTCCTTCCCTCCATTCAGATCCCTGGACCGGATCAGCATTCACTCAGACTCAGAGGTGTTCTCCAGGCCTCCACAGGCACAGGTACCACCCCCCCACTCATCTCTTCACGCTCAGCCTCAGGTTCCACCAACTTCTGCCTCCCAGACTTCTCCCCATCACCTCAGTGACTCAGCAGCTTTGCAATACCAACAGTGGGACGACAGAGAGCAGGATAAAGACGGGGAACACCCACTGACCCGCCTGGAGATGGCCCTCGCCGAGTTCCAGCGGTGCACCAGCTCTGACAGTGTCGTCTCTGCCAGTAGCCTTGGCAGTGGTAGCTTTGAAGATGGCGGCCATGGGCCGACCCGTAGCCTCTCTGTCTTAGAGAAAGTCAGTCGCTTTGAGCGCCGGGAACGAGCCGGGAAGCAGCGCAGTCACAGCACGAGCAAAGCCAGCCATCAACGGGTAACTCCAACCAAACTGAAAACTACTCTTTAAAGCCCATTTGATTGTATAAAGTGCAGATCTGCCTCTTCTTGTTGGCGGTGACACTGATTCACTGTTTCCTGTTTTCTGAATCAGATGAGTGATAGAGGCTGCGGCTCCCCCTGTAGAGCAGATGACCTGAGGAACATGTTGGAGAGAAGCACTAACGGGACCAAAGCCCTCAGAACCCTGAGCTACAGGGGAACGAGCAGCGACCTCTTGAAATACAGGTAGAACGGAAGCTGGAACTAAAGGAGATAAAATGTCCTTTTACTGCATCAGATCTATATAATCCCAATATTAACTGTATTTATAACAATTACACTTTTCTCTGTGGTGCCCAGGACCACAGCAGATCCCAGTTCAGCTCTGCAGAGGAGTCGCAGCAGCTTCCAGCTGGAGGAATCCAGGGAGATGGACAGCAACAAGGACTTCACAAGGAGAAAGGACTTCCAGGAAGTGGTGGGCACCCTGCAGGACACCTCCTTCAACAGGTCAGAGGGCTTTACTGGTCCAACAAGTCATTGTCTCTCAGCAGGTCAGCTCCTGCAAATGGTCAGAGTCCTTTAGCGATTTAGAGTCTAGAATCAATTTCCCTGCTAGTCAGTCTCCCAACTGCTTACAGGCCTTCACAAGGTCAGAGTCCTTCAACAAGTCAGAGTCTTCCAGTACCTAAGAGGTCAATCATTACAAACTGAGTCTTTCAATATGTCCAATCCTGACTTAAAAACTTGTCTCTAATCAGATCTTACAGAGACTCTTTGAAAGATGCCCAGTCTAAGGTCCTGCGGTCCACCTCCTTCAGACGGAGCGACCTCAACTCCTCAAACAGCCCTCCACCTGCAGCTCCTTCTCCTGCGTCCTCCTCCAGCAGCCACCATTCTCCAGCCGTCCCTGCCAAGTACCACTCCCTGGAGAAGAAAGGCCCAAAAACCATGCCCAAGCCCCATGGCATCATCATCACGCCTCACTCACCACCACCGGTCACTTCCCCTCACACCCCGAAAGAGCGGCATGTGGTGACCCCGGAGGTTCGAGGACAGAGCCCTCCAGCTCTGCCCAGTGTCCCAGCTGTTGGACCTCCTGCTCTGACACGAATCTGTGGCCGCAAGCGTCTGATGGCAGAGCAGAAGAAGCGCTCATACTCGGAGCCAGAGAATATGCACGAGGTTGGGATTTCAGATACCGAGACTGCTGCCCTCTTCAGGCGTGGAGGAGGTAAACAATAAAACTCGTACTTACTTTAGCTAACTTTAGCTTTGGGCTAACTAAAGCTTAATTTGTATTGAACCTTAATTCTTTATAAATACTGACAGAAATTACTCTTTAGCACCAGGTCAGTAACCATGACCCTGATCTCCTGTCTGTCAGAAACCAGCGTGAAAGACCGGCGGAAGATATTTGAACTGGCAGCAAGTCGTGTCGGGGGCGGGGCTCCTCAGAACGCCACGCCCAGGCCGGATCTACGGCAGCTTCAGCACGACGCTCTCACCGAGTATGTGGAGAGGAAGCGAAGCGTGAGGAGAGAGGAGGGAGGACAGAGGAGGCCTCGCAGCGCTTTTATACAACCAGACAACAACCATACGGGTGAGTGCAAGGAGGGAGTGTGGATCTAATGAAAGAAAACAGTCACTGAGGCGTATTGATGTGATGATGAAGACAAATCAGTAATCACCTTCTTCCTCTTTCCCATGTTCCCTCCAGTCTCCTACAGTTACTCAGAGACCCAGAGCCTCTCCTCAGCCTCCAGCTTGCTCTCCCTCCAGGACTCTGGCCTCGAACGAAGCCACTCGTCTGGGGAGCGGCGCATCTGCTCCACTCTGCCCCCTGGAGTCGACCTGCGTAACCACCAGTCCAACCTCTTTTACCCGGGACGAGTGACGACTCCGAGGCCTCCAGCGCAACCCTCACACCGGTAACCAGATCCAGACACGTGCAGCATCTAATGCTAACGCTAAACGTCCAGACTGAAAAATGAATTTTTACAGTTTAATAAGAGTTTTTCCTGGTTTCTCTTTCCAGTGCTCCTCCTGACTCACCCCCGGAGCTCCAGGCCAAGTCCCTTCAGGATCTCAGGTCTGTAGCAGGTCTCAGCAGACAGAGTCAGTCTGTGAGTGGAGACCTGGGTCACCAGCAGCCGGACGCAGAGCCTCACCTCAGCCTGGGTCTGTCCAGGCAGCTCAACGGGGCTCTGCAGAGGGCCGGGCCCAACCGGAGCCCGGGAAGATCGGCGTCCGCTGAGGATCTGCTGGAGCATTCCGAGGAGAGACAGTCGACACACACCCGCTCCCGCTCCTCCCCGACCGGGGAGAGGGTTAACAAGGTAAGGACTGTCCAATCAGAGCCAAGTGTGGAGGTGATGTCACCATAATACCCCACATTTGCGTGATGCTGGTCTGGCTTGTCCCCAAACGACGCCATGTGAAGAGAGAGCTGAGGCCCACATCTCCTATATGCTCTGAAAATGGTTAACCAATCACAACTGAGTGTTTCAGCTGACCAATCAGGTCTTAAAGACACAGGAGCTAAAACCAAGTGTTTGAGACAGAGGCTGAAGAGAGGAGCTGCAGCGATGGACAGTCCGAGGAAAGTGATTCGGAACATTAGAGCGTGAAAACATGAATATGAGCAGAGTGTCGCACTTAACAGATTTATCATGATGTCTGCACACAGATAAAATATCAAAGGACTTTTTCAAAACTGAAATAGACACAGGTTATAAGTCTTAAGACATAAAGTGACATCACATCGTTAAGCTTATTGATTTATGTTTGCTATTGTCCACTCTGGTTTGAAACGAAACATCAGCTACTTGAGACAAGTCTTAAACAAAGTCATGATCCTTGATCATTTGACGACAGTTTGTCGTTGGAGGACATTTGGTCCCAGAGTCGCACAGGAAATTCCTTGAGTCCTCAGTTTCCTGTGAGGTGCCGGAGAGCCGGAGCCGGTGGCTGGGCGCTGTCCGATGTGGACGATGGAAAAGATAACACGCACACGTATACAGAGCATATGACATATCTACAGAGGTCCTACAGGAATGCAGCAAAGGATGAATTTGTCCTTTATCTCTGTCGGTGATCAGAGTGTCACATAAACATCATTAGAGTTCAGACAGACAAACGGACACTCTGCCCTGTACTTTAAACAATAGATTTCAGAGCAGGGGGGGGGCAGTGGTACATTTTTAGATTAGTGGTGGGAAAAATTTGCATTACGGCCAAACTGGTGCTAACTCCAAAACTATAAAAGCTTTTCTTTCATTGTCCAGCTCTCTGACTCCAGGTAGCGTCTGGTTTCAGTTGGTTTTTGAATCAACTGGTAGATGAGTCGAGATTCTGCTGGAGAGGTTTCGATGAACAAAAAATCTATTTGAACGCACCATTTGATTCATAAAGTGAAAAGTGTTTTTCTTTATAAAGTAAAAGAAGCTTGTGATGCTGAGATCAAACACTTGAGGCAGCGGTGTCTGTTTTCAGGGTTTGATAACATCTGAGGTCAGACATGTGATTTCTGATGCTGCCACACTCTGGGTCTGTTGTTTATATTTGGTCACTTGAAAACAGGAACATTCAGTGTTCATGATAGTTCAGATAAGTAATATTAAAAAAAACTAGACTCCCAAAAGGTTCTTTAGATTTATTCAGATTCAGAAGCCTCTCGGAGATTTATGACAATTTACATTTTAGTTACATATAATAATCTTTCCAGTAGTTTGGGGGTAATGCTGCTAATTAGGAAGGTAAGGAATAAAAAGGACAGGTAAACAATTTTATTGGTTTCCTAAAAAATTCTTGTGAACCAAATGACCTTTAACTTTCTTTTCCCAATTTAGATTTTGAATTATAAAAACAAATCTCTAAGGAAACGTAAGGTGAAAAAGATGCACAAGAAATTATTATGAATAATATTAATACTATTACCATCAATCTGAATCCATAAACAGAGTATTCAAATGTAGTTTTAACAGAAGTATGTTTGTGTGTTTCAGGACGTCCCTGCAGGCGGAGTCAGGATGTTCGGTGTGTTCCTCTCTGGACGCTGCGCTCAGCCTGTGGACAGGTAATCATGTGACCAGCTGATCGCATCTGAGAGCAGGTTTCACATCCTGGGTTTAAAATGAGAGGGGGGGGGGGCAGCAGGTGGAAGGAGGGAAGGAAAAAGGGGAAGAAGGAAGTGAAGAAGGAAGTGAAACAAGAAAAGAAGAAAAGGGTCCTGAAATTTTAAAAGTTGGGAAGACGACCGTAAAGGAGGAGAGGGAGGTAAAAAAGAGGGAAGGATGGATGAGAGAAGAGAGGAAGGAGGGAGATAAGGTGAAAGAACAAGAGATGATGGATTGAGTTAGAAGTGAGGAAGAGTCTTCTCCAAATGGTTTTAAATGAAACTCCAGGCAAGCTCCTGGAGGGGGAGGGGGGGAGGAAGGGAGGAGTGGTTGGTACGAAGGGAGGAGAAGAGGGAGGACGAGGCAGTCTGAGGTGAGAAGTGATGGAAGGAGTGAGGGGGAGGAAGATAGGAAATGAGACCAAGGAGTGAAGGAGTTGGATCGAAGGAGCTAAAGAGATTAGAGGAGGGAGGAAGGGAGGAGTGAAGAAGAGGAGGAGATACTGAGGAATTTAAGGAAGACAGAAAAATAAACAAAATACCAAATCTGCCCACAGAGGTTTATGTTTGTTCTGAAGATGTGAAGGTCAAAGGTCACTGCAGGAATTCTGCCTGTTTACACTGATGCTCTGAATGAAACCAGGAACCATCAGCGCTGGTTCATGACCTTTAAGAATCATACGCTTGTTTACAAACCGCTCGGAGAAGCAGAAGTAAACAACAAATCTAATCTGAACATATCGACTCAGTCACAGCTCTCTGTTTCTTCTGGTTTCTTCCAGACCTGCAGACCTCCAGGATCCAGAGGGTCTCTGTCCTCAACCCTCCCAGGACAGTCTGAACACCATCCAGCCTGCAGCTCCTCCTCCAGGTCCCTCACCTCTAAATGTCTCTCAGTAGAGATCAGATCAAAGTCCAGTAGTCTCCAATGGTCAAGATCATTGATGTGGAAAATGTTGAAAAATGTCCTAAATCACAAAGTTCAAGAAAGATCTTCTTCAAAGTTTAACAGGATCTTCTCTGACCTTAACAGCATCCGTTCACAAAGTATCGTTTAAATACATCGGATAGTTTTTGCAGAATCTTGCCTAATAATAACAAACTCACAAACCAATGAACGGGGGTGAAAACATAACCTCCATAACTAGATTTACGGCCTCGTGGATTAATCCAATCGTTCTTTGGTAAATGATAATTCTTGAATTCTCTTTCTGACTCTTCTTTGTGTTTTGATCGTAGACCCAGGCTCCTCCCCCTCCTACACTCCTGTCACCCATAGGGAGCGCCAGAGGACCACCGAGCGCCAACGAGCCCACAGCACCTCCACCCTGGCTGCCTCCGTCGGCCTGCCCTGCCCCTTCTCCTCCCCGGGGGCTCAGGAGGGAGGAGGCACCGAGTGGCAACCCAACGAGGGGCTGAGCCTGGCCCACCTGGACGCCTTCATCTACCCAGACATCCCACTAACCAGCTCCAGCACCAGTGATGGCGCTGTGGGAGCTGACATTAACACCACTGGGTTTGATGAAACCCGTCTGACGGACAGACAGACAAGACGCCGTTTGAGTGACTTCAGCATTTTAGAGGAAACTGAGAAGGAGGCGTACAGAGGGAGAGCGCAGAGCTTAGAGATGATCGGTGGACGTTCCTCAGAAAACACTGACCTTGTTTCACCAGTGAGGACGACCCCCCTGTCCCCGCCCTCAGCCCCAGCCGACAGGAAGGACAGTGAGAACAGTTTGTCGTCTCCTTCCCCGACCTTCTATCCGTCCATGCGTCACCTGTCCTCACTGAGAATCTCAGAGTCCAGACTCTTAAGCCCAGTTGGGCTGCCGCCCCCGGTAGATTCCTCCAGAGGCCGATCGCAGGACGACTTTGACGAGGTCTTCCTCCAAAACCCTGCCCCTCCCTCCCCTCCTCCACCAATCAGAGAGACGAGCCTCGTGGAGGACTTCCCACCTCCTCCCCCTCCTGTCGAGTTGGAGCACGATGAAACTGAACTCAGGTCTGTGACTTTTATATTCAAACCGAAATGTAAATATCAACATGAATCGTTTGTGATCTGATTCTATTCTTCTTCCTCGTCTCTTCCCTGAATCCAGTCCTAATTCAGAACTTCCCAGCAGGAAGTCGTCCCCCCCTCCCCCCTCCAGTGTCTTCCCTCCACCTGTGTTGTCCACCATCACTCCCATCAACACACACACCACAACCCAGGTCAGCCTCAGTCTGGAGTACCAGCCCCTGCCTGAGAGGGAGAAGACACCAGAGGAGCTGCGAGTTGAGGCACTGGCCCAGAAGTTGGTTGGTACCTAACTCTACATTTGTCCCCTAACCCAAGTTCTGTCTCTAGACTTTGTCCCCTAACCCAAGTACCGTCTCTAGACTTTGTCCCCTAACCCAAGTACCGTCTCTAGACGTTGTCCCCTAACCCAAGTACTGTCTCTACCTTGTCCCCTAACCCAAGTACCGTCTGTCTCTACCTTGTCCCCTAGCCCAAGTACCATCTCTAGACTTTGTCCCCTAACCCTGGTACCATCTCTAGACTTTGTCCCCTAACCCAAGTACCGTCTCCATCTTTGACCCCTAACCCAAGTACCGTCTCTACCTTGTCCCCTAGCCCAAGTACCGTCTATAGACTTTGTCCCCTATCCCAAGTACCGTCTCTACCTTTGTACCCTAACCCAAGTACCTTCTCTACCTTTGTCCTCTTACCTAGTTAGTTTCAATTCTTCCATTTCCTTGTGCCCAGGTGTTGCAGGACAGCTCTCTGGCGCCCCTCCTGGACACGTGGGGAGCTAAATCCACCGTTGAGTTACTGAAGGAGATTTTTCCAAACAGCCGAACAGCTGATAAATCCCATTGGCTGCACAGAGGCAGCTGTCAGATGGATGAAGGGTAATTCTAAATCAAACATTTACATTCTTGTTTCAGCTGACGTCCTTTTATCTGCGAGGAAACAACAAACCTCTGCTGACTCGGCACGTTGTGGCTTTTAAAGTCAGCGACATCTAAAATGTGTTTGTGTTTGTTGGTGAACGTCGTGTTCGGGGAAGGAATGTTTCCTCCGGAGAGAAGACATCAGTCATCCACTGAAGATTCAAGAGAATGTTTCCATTAGAAATCTTCAGCCAAGTGAAACCAGTGAAACCTGTGCAGCTCTTTGTTGAGTTCCTGTGAAAGTTGTGTTTCCTTGTTTCCAGAACAAATCAATCTAATGTATTTAAGCTTCCCTGCACTGGAAGCAGGTTAGAAGGTGAAAGTGTGATTTCCTGTTGACAGGATGTTGTTGACATCATCGTCAGGACGAACCAGACGAACCTGATAAACATCTCAACACGTTTCAAAGTCTGAAAGAAGCTGCTGCAGTTTCAGCTCAGAAAACAAACTGTTTACATTTGTCCTTCCCTGTTTCCGTAGTGGTCGGATGTTCATTACTTATTATTACTTGGTTTTCTTTTGGTCACTTGTTTGATTTTAATGTATGAACAGTTGACTTACACTGCCCCCTGGCGGCCAGAGTGGATACTACAGAGTACCATATTAAAAAGAGAATAATTGAACAAATATTACAATGTACAGATGAACAGGACAACAGGAGCTCATTCCGGCTTGTTTGAGATCTTCAGTTGTGTTGATGAGTCTCTGACGTGCAGTCTCATCCTCATTCGTCTGTTTATGAAAAATACAAAATTAAAGAAATAAACGAGTAACTAATCCTCAGGATCCAAGATGGCCTCTTTGGTTCTGCTCCGAGCTCAGAGATGGAAGGAGACACAGAGACCGAAGAGGAGGACAAAGATGTCAACACTCGAAAGGTAAAAAGAAAATATTTTATTAATCTTCACTTTACTGAATTTGCTCAGAATGTTAACGAGTTCTTCCCTCATCGTCCCTCAGACGTGTTTTAATACAATCAGTTGTGTAGTTTCTGGCTTACACTGCTAACGAATGGTGATGAGAACATATCGACCTTGACCAGTGAAACTCCTGAGACTGTCCCTCCCTGTCCACTAGGTGGAGCTGTGTGAGGCTCTGAGGAGCAGCGTGGACGCTCTGCGGCAGGAGAAGGAGGCGCTGAGCGAGGAGCAGAAGCATCACCAGGAGCTGGGGGCGAGCGTGGAGGCGCTGGTGCAGGAACGCCTCAAAACCAATGAGAGGGACAAGTACAGCATGTTCATCGGTACAGCACCACACCGTCACCAATCATACACCAGCTCCCATGATGCCTTGCTGTTAGACACGCACATGTTGACATGTTGTGTTTGCAGGAGATCTGGAGAAAATCGTGAACCTGCTGCTGTCGCTGTGCAGTCGACTGTCGAGGATCGACCGGGCGCTGCTCGCTCTGCAGAGGGAGGGGCTAACGCAGGAGGACGCAGCGGAGGAGCAGGTGAGACAGGTCGTCCCTCACCCGTCTGTCATACATGACTTAACCCGTCTGTCATACATGACTTCACCTGTCTGTCATACACGTCTTCACCTGTCTGTCATACATGACTTTACTCATCTGACCACACATCAGATCACCTGAGCTCCATCTCTTGAGAAACCTTTTGCCTCCTCGGTGGCGACACCCAGTGGCCAGATGGATTATTATTGTTTCTGTGAACACGATATGTCAAAAATGCTTCAGGGCTGTTTCTTCAAATTCCACATTAACGTTCACTCGGACTCAAAGATGAACTGATTAGATTTTGGTCAAAGGTCAGGACGCACTTATGGGAGTGTGAAACTGTTCTGGTTGAGGGAACAACAACTTATAAACTAATCATTCCAGTTCTTATCTTAGTTTCAACATTCTGATTAACTGTGGTTAAAAGTTAAGTTGTAGTTGGGATGTAAATAAAAGTTTAAAAGTATAAACACTTGTTTATTATGAATAAACTGTTGACCCTTCGTCTCCTCCTCTTCGTCAGGATTCCCTCCATCACAAACGCTCTCTGCTCCTCCGTCAAACCGAAGACGCCTGGGAGCTGAAGGAGAACCTGGACCGGCGGCAGCGGGTCGTCCACGCCATCCTGTCCGGCTACCTCACCGAGCCGCAGCTCCGGGACTACCGCCGCTTCGTCAGCACCACACCCTCGCTTCTGATTCGCCGACGGCACCTGGAGGACCTCATCCGACAGGAGGAGGAGCAGCTGACGCGGCTCGCCGAGAGCCTCCCGGTGGAGGTGGCGGTGGCTCGCGGCTGGTCGAGGGCCTCTCCGTTCTTACTGCCGCCCTGTTCCTCTTTGTTTCCACCGCTGCTGCCAGGCCCCGCCCACTCCGTCAGGCCCACCACGGTGACCTCACTGTGACGTCATGGAGATGCCACTGCTGCAGGTGGCAGTGGAGGACAGGAAATGATGACGAGACGATGGGTTCCTTAAAAACCGTGAAGGTGTCTCATGAAGGAGAAAACCTGACGCAGGTTCTGTTCACACTGAAGAAACTATGCAGGATTTATACGTGAAGAAGAAAAGACGTTAACGAGGCTCGTCACATTTCAGTTTGACCTTTGTTCACCTCAGCGTCGGCCGGGACTCGAACTGCTGTCGATGTTCTGAAGCTGTTTTCAGACGTGACTCCAGAAAATCTCCAGACACTTTTCTAAAGTTCACAGCTTCTTTATCCTCAGAAAGGTTCATTCGAAGAAAACTCATCGTCAAGAGGAAAATTCTAGAGTTACATGTAAAATACACAACAGACTGTAAACTCCTCAGAGTAAAGATCCTTTCAGCAGATAAATCACAAACATGTCCAGAGCTAGAATCACTCAGAGCTCATAAATCTCACCGTGTCATTCCTGCAGGTTAGAAGAAACCAGCAGGAATCCTAGAAATGCTTCCGTCTCTGGAATTGTCCCCAAACGTCGGGGGGCGTGTCCTCGCCCACGGATCTGAACTCGTCACTGTCACTGCAGCTCGTAGCACTTTCAGCTGTTTGACTGGTTTACGATGAATTTACACCGAACCAGAAACTCTCATTCCTCCTCGAACTGTTTCCTCTATTCAAACACTTGATGTCCCAACTTGTGTCAACTTTGACCTGTTAAATATTATCAAATATCAAAATAATGAATTTAAGATAAATAATTCTCATCTTTACGACACAATCACTTTGTGACAAAGTGTTTCTTTCCTCTTCTCGTTTATTTTAGTTTAAGTTTCTCACTGTGGTTCATCAATAAAACAGTCCCCCCGCCCCCCCCCCCCCCGGACTCCAACTGGCACAAAGAGCTTCTGTTCTACAGGGTCAATATTTATTGTGTAATTAAAATCTGCAGCGACGTGTAAATCTTAAATACAGAAGTTTTTTTATTATCCTTCGAGCACCTTTTTAAAAATGCCACAAACATTACAGCTCACGTTCTGCCTTCTGTCGTCGTCACTGATTTGACTGTTTGTTTCTTGTTGTTTCCACAAACAGAGAATCAGAGACATTTCTTGGTTTTATCGTTGAATCAAATTCAATGTTTGCTTTGAAAGAAAAAGGGCGATTGAAAAACTGCTCCTGGTTTTTTGCAAAATAAAAGTATTTCGTAAACGACTTCAGACTCTTTATGACACACACACACACAAACACACACACACTGAACCTCATTAACCTGCTGTAATGTGGTCATTTCTCCACTAGGGGGCAGTCTCTCATTGAGCAGTGTCATACTGGGATGAACCATCTTCCTCAGGAGGATAAAGAATTTAAGTGTTTCCAGTGAGTCAGATGGTTTGTTCCGCTTTAGTCTGAAGTTCGGAAGAAACAAACAGGAAACAAAGATGAATCTAAAATCAGAAAATCTACAAGACTAACGACCAGGAGATTAAATGTAAACTGAATATTTATACAACTACACAAACAAATTAGTCCGACACCGAATGTGTTAAATACAAATCAGAAATCTAAAGTCAATACAACTAAAAGTATTTCAATAGTTTAGAATCACCTCAGTCGACATGTTGGGGAAAAGTCAAATCAGGAGACGGACCCTTTCATTTGCAGTTTTATTTGAAAATAACATTAAATTCTGATTCAACAGCTGATAAATCTTCCATTGTTACAGAAAAGAATCATTTCAGAAAATCACATATAGAAAAATGACATCTATTACTTCTTTCAGTAACTTGTAACTGATATGCATCGTATTTAGTCGACACCTGCTCACCCCTGGTAACACCTGCTCTAGGTCAGAACCACTCGATCGCCCCCTGGTGGTAGTTTTCAGGTTATCCATCCGGTGGCTGTGAACTATCTCAATCTCTTATTGATTTCAGAGGTCAAAGGTCAAAGTCACTTATGAGTCGTCTGAAATCTATGAAACTTCGAATTTCATCATAATTTCGTATTATTATCGTTATTGTTATATTGTTATTATTACATTATTAAACTGAACATTTTGTTTCTGTAACAAAAGAATCAAAACAAGTCTCCACATCACTCAAACATCCGGGTCACGTGCAGGAATGCAGCAGGTGGGGCGGGGGTTAAATACCTGAGGTGGGCGGAGTTTCATTCTTGAGTGACAGAACCGACCTTTGGAACGAACACTCTCACACACTCACACAGACCGACACACAAAGTTAGAGCCACACACAGACACACACAGGTCCATCATGGCCACAGACCTGTCCCAGGACGCGGTGCTCCTCTACCTCCGGAGCAGCGGAGGCTCCGCGAAGAACTCCGACCTGCTGCTCCACTTCAGGGACTTTATCCGGAACCACGCGGACCGGGACCGGAACCGGGAGCAGTTCAAGAGGTTCGTTAACACGCTGGCGACGGTCCGGCAGGAGGACGGAGTGTCTTACGTGGTCCTCAGGAAGAAGTTCCGGGGACATGTCCCGGGGGACGGAGGAGGAGGCTCCGTGTCCCCGGAGAACACTCACCTGAGCCCGGAACGAGCGAAGCCCCGGACACCAGCACAGCTGAGGGAGGTGGCAGTACCCGCCCCGCCGGGAGAAACCGCCATGAAAACGATCCTACCCGCAGCTGGAATCATCAGCAACAACAACATGGAGACGAGTTTGAACCTGAAACGTAAAAAACAACAACAACAACAACAACAACAACCACATCCACAACAACAACCACACCAGCAGCAACCACCACAACCACAACCGCAACAACCACAACAACAACCACATCCACAGCAACAACCACACCAGCAGCAACAACCACAACAACAACAGCAACAACCACAAAAGCAACTGCAACCACGCCAGCAGCACCAGCAACAACCACAACAACAACAACCACACCAGCAGCAACAACAACCGCAACAGCAACTGCAACCACGCCAGCAGCACCAGCAACAACCACACCAGCAGCAACAACAACCACAACCACAACCGCAACAACCACAACAACAACAGCAACTGCAACCACGCCAGCAGCACCAGCAACAACCACAACCACAACCGCAACAACCACAACAACAACCACATCCACAACAACAACCACACCAGCAGCAACAACCACAACAACAACAGCAACAACCACAAAAGCAACTGCAACCACGCCACCAGCACCAGCAACAACCACAACAACAACAACCACACCAGCAGCAACAACAACCGCAACAGCAACTGCAACCACGCCAGCAGCACCAGCAACAACCACACCAGCAGCAACAACAACCACAACAACCACAACTGCAACCACGCCAGCAGCAACAACAACTGCAGCCACCACAACAACAACAACAACCGCAACCACGCCAGCAGCACCAGCAACAACCACAACAACAAAAACCACAACAACAACAGCCACACCAGCAGCACCAGTATCAAGAACCACAACCACAACCACACCACCAACAACAACAACACCAACAACAACAACCGCACCAGCAGCAGGTGAACATCTCACCTGAGCCTCGTGTTCCTCCTGCAGCAGCTGCTCCTCTCCACTTCTCGGAGGAGCCTCCCCTGAAGACCCCCGCTGGGTCGGCTCCTCCGGTCCGACTCCAGTTCACCGAGGTGCGGCAGCAGACTCTGGGTTTCGGCCCCCCCCCTGGGATCACACCTGGGGTCCGACATCATGGAGAAACCCGCCAGCAGGGGGCAGCTCCTCAAGCCCTCAGGAGCAGGGAGGGCTGTGTGCAGCCTGGAGGAGGAGGAGGAGGAGCAGGAGGAGCAGGAGGAGGAGGAGCAGGAGCAGGAGGAGGAGGAGGAGCCCTTCATCAAGCGTCTCCTCTTCATCCTCAGATGGCTCCACGCCGATTCAGATACAGGCCGAGCTACAAATCTGCTGTTTCTCAAGATGAAGCCGAGGATGAGGAGGAGGAAGAGGAGGAGGTCACCATGAGGCAAGGCTCAGCAGGAGGAGTGTGGCCGTTAGAAGGCCCCATGAAGACCCTCTCCGCCTCCTCGCCGTGCATCATAGAGTCACCTGCACCTCCCTCTGGTGCCTCCTCTTCATCAGAAAGGAATCTCCCACAGATTTTCATCCAGGATGTGGAAGGGGGAACACTAACCCCCCATGGCCCGGTTTCTGGTGGTGAGCCAGGGGTGGAGCTGAAAAGACAGTGGGCGGGGGCAGGGGGGCGGTATGTGTCCCCACAGTCGACGCCCATCAGATACAGCCAACCACAGACCTACACGCCATCTCCAGAGCGAGTCAGGGAGGTTTCTCCTCTTCACGACCGCCACCAGGACCATCGACCCTCGCAGCCTTCAGGCGTCCAGCTGGAACCCAGGCCTCCTCACAGCCAGGGGGCGCTGCTGTCCTCCAGCCACAGCAGCGTCTTCTCCCCCTCCTCGGACGCCGGCTTCTCCAGCAGCGACTGGCCTCCGTCCGGCTCCTCCAGAGGATCCCGGTGGACCGGCAGCTACGAGGACCTACAGGCCCCGGCAGGTAAAGCCTGATGCATCTTGAGGAAATAATTTGTACTTTGATATTTAATTTTCGCATAATCAGAAGAAAGACTAAGCTTAGCCGTAGCTGATAGGTGCTCACAAGCTCCACCCCTCATCTGCAGTCTCACAATGTGGGAGGAGCTTTGTCCTCTTTCGTGTGGATATCAACAAGTCAAAAAATAAACTTTCATAACCTTCATAATAAAGTACATCCCTCTGTTCTGTTTGACCTCAGCAGGTGAGCCCGGGCGTGGAGGTCTCATCGAGGACGTCCTCCAGAGAGCCCAGAGGACCAGGATCCAGTCTGAGACCACAGCAGGTCGTCTGTCCCATCGCTCCACCGAACAGCTCCATGACCTCCAGGACTCTCAACGCAGTGTGCTGCCGTGGCACCTCTCCACAGGTCAGAGTTCAGAGGGCCTTCTCTATGACCCAGAACTAAACACATGACTGATTATTAATTTATCTGAAAAAGACCTGATGCTTTTCTCTGTTTTATATCTTTGTAAACTTCATACGTGGGTTTTAGAACCAAACTAAACCAAACCTGCCGTCACCTTGTTGCCAATATCTCAGATTCAAAAGGTTCTGGTTGAAGGTTGTTTCCCCACCTGAGAGGAACTCATCCCAGTTAGTCAGTCACTTCCATGAGAACCAGTAACAGATGATGAACTAGAGAGATGGACCCAGTGAGGCTCGGTACTAAAAGACGATTTGACGTTGAGCTTGTGATTCTTCAGTTGAGGAACCTGAGGTGTGATGGGCGTGTTGGAATGTGAGCCACAACAGGTACATTAAAAAGTAAAGAAGGTTTGTGTTATGAACCGGTTGCAACATGTTTGGTTCGTGTCCCAACAGATTGAGTGACATCACTGTCAGACCAGTTGAATAGTGCAGCTGCTGAGAATCAGAGGAAAGTGAGAGTAGAGAGATTGAGCTTTTATTTTGAAGGTCTCTTGATCATCCTTTACACACCTGTTTGTCTGAGAGACACCGTGACGTCCTCTGAAGAGACTTTTCTTTGTTTTTTAATTTGACGTAACAATCATACGTTTCTGTGAGATGTGTCCTGATGATCGATTCACCTCCTCCCTCAGGTGACCTCTGTGACGACCAGGAGAACCAGGAGTCCAGCGATGGCTCCTCCTTGTCATCGCCGGTCCGGCAGCGCCCGGCCGTCACCCGGCGGCTCAGCCGTCAGGCGAGGGGCAGGATGTGCTGCAGCCTCGGGGCTGACCTCGACCAGCTCCTCCAGGAGGAGGTGACGGGAGGAGGAGGAAGTGAGGCGGCCCGACTGAACCGCCTCCACCTGATCTCCTCCTCGCTCAGTCTACATCACAACCTGTCCTCCTCCTCTCTGTCGTCCTGCTGCACGCCGCCGCGCTGCAGCAGCATGGCCGACCTGGTCGAGGGGGGGGAGCGGAGAGGAGGCAGGAGGAGCCTCCCTTCTTTTACCACTGCCCCCCCCTCCACCGCTCACCATCAAGGCTCCAGTAAACAGGTGAGACCACCACTTCAAACTACTGCACTATTGTTACTGGTAATCCGCTCTGGTTGTAAATTGGGAATCGTTCAAATCGATGAATTGATTCTGTTCCTCTGCCTCCGTCCTGCTGCTTCTGCATGTCCCTCGATTTACTCTCCACTTGATAATTGACTGAATCGTTTAACGGAGCCGTTGTTCGATCCCTGTGGTCAGTCGTTGGTTCCTCTGGAGCCCAAGGAGCACGACTGGCTGGTGAAGGGGGCGGCGGGCGCCTGGACCGACATCTACTCCCTGTTCAGAGACGAGCCGTCCCTGCTCAACAAGAGAGACTTCATCTCGGGCTTCACGGTGCTGCACTGGATCTCCAAGCACGGGGACCACCGCGTCCTCAACACCTTATGGTACGAAGCCACCTGTTGATGATGAGTCTGATGAAGGTCGGGTTCATGTGGGATTCTCAAACTGGTTTCACTCCTCAAAGTAAAAGCTTTGTGGTCTGTAGTAAATCTGAGCTGCTGATAAGGATTAATACTCTGTGACCCGGCACTGACCTCCTCTCTCACTGTCTTGCATCTTGCATTTCACTTTTTACTTCACTTTTTATATCTTTTATCTATTATATATATTTTATTTAGATATGTTTGTGTCTAAATAAATGTTATTTTGTATAAATATTAGAAAAAGGGAGTAAATAAGAAGTAAATAGTGAGTAAATATACATTGTTTCTGTTTATTGCTTTTCTTATGTGTTGTATTTATTGTGTTTTATGTTTCTATGTTCATCGTATGCACCAATAACCAGAGCAAATTCCTTGTATGTGTAAACCGATCTGGGAATAAATACTTTCTGATTCTGTGGTTTCAGGTACGGGGTCCAGAAGGTCGGTTCGATGTTTGACGTCAACGCCCGCTCCACATGTGGCCACACGCCCCTCCATGTCGCCGCCATCCACGGAAACAAGAACATAATGCGGCTGCTGGTCAGCAAGTTCGATGCCGACGTGAAACTCAGGGACACGGCGGGAAAGAAGCCCTGGCAGTACCTGAGCGGCAACGCCCCGCTGGACATCTTCCAGCTGCTGGGCGCACCCGCTCGAGTCGCTCTGGGCGGAGACGCGCCCGGCAGGAAAGTCGACTCCAGCTGGGATCAGCAGCAGCAGCAGAACCGCCGCCGCCGCCATCACCTCTCCACGGCGTCCTCGGGGGAGAGGCCGCTGACCGCCGCCGGCACGGTCCGGGTGAAGAGGTCGTCCTCCATCGCTGCCTTGCTCAAACACAAATCCATGCGCCGCTTTCACGGACCCAAATCCAACATCTTTTTTTAAAGAAAACTTCAACTGATGGTTTGAGTTGGATTTTGTTTGGATGATTCTAGAACCTGGTTGATTGACCCACCAGGGAACTGGAGGTCAAAGGTCAGCTGGTCTCACAAATATCAACGGTTTAAACTGTCTGATAGTTTCTGATTAAAGAACTGATTCTAAAGTGACACCTCGATACCGATAGTGGTTCAGCTCAGTCCAGATGACTAGATCAAAGGAGGCACCAGAGTCTGTGACCTAACTCCCAGTTCCTCTGGTGGAACTCTGAGTTCTGGGGAGAAGTGATTTCCCTTCACAGAGCGGATCAGTTTTCAGCAGGACGTTTATAACAAGAGCTCCGGTTTCACTCGGTCACTTTGTTCAACAACAAAGACCAAACTCCAGCTCTTGTTGCACAAATTCAACGTTTGTTAACTTTATATTCTTCACTTTGTTTCCAAATCACTTTTTACTTTCGAGTTTCTTCCTCTGGTTTGATTCACTTTGTATAAAATTGAACTCACATAGGTTGTGGCAAAAATATCACAAACACGTTCTCAACGAGATAAAAGTCACGCTGCTGTGTGTTGTGTTGTGTTGTGTTGTGTTGTTGTGTTGTCTTGTGTTGTGTTGGGGTTTTAAGGTGCTGAGGTGAACTAAAGGGTGATGCTGGTTTTCATTTTTGTACTTTTGTCTTTCTTTTGATATGTAACATCAAATCATGTAACAACTCAAACAAACAGGATAAAATGTCGATTTGTTGCCTTTGATCAGAACCAGGCTAACGGTTTCCCCCTGTTTCTAGTATTTGTGCTAAGCTAAGCTAACACCAGTATTTCCTGGTTGTAGCTTCTGTCACATTTGTTCGTCTCATCTCACGTTCTGTCAGAAAAAACATACCCCCCCAATATTTCCTTTTGAAAGTGAGTATTTTTTATTTGCTCAAATTGGAGAAGGAGGGAAAAGACGCAGCTTGAGATGTATTTTGTTGTCGGTGTTATTTTGTTTACCTTCTTTACACACAGTCACGTTGTTGTATTATTATCCGCTGTGACTTTTACAGATCACTTTGATAATCAGGATCAAACTTGTACAGTATTAAATTCACAGTTGTTGATTAAATATTCAGTATTTATTAAAATACTGTGAATCACATCAAGTCTCTTTTTATCCGACTATTTTCTATCTTGTGTTGATTTTCATCGGTGGAGCAAGAACTCAAGTACTTCATGTAAAATACCAATGAATGGACCAATACTGTATGTACTGAAGTAAAAGTACACCGTAACTTTTCTACTCAAGTAAAATAAAGTAATTACTTGCTTTTGAATATACTTTTAGTTTTAAAAGTAAAAAAGGCAACAGTCTATAAAATCAATAACTCTATATTCTGTTTTATTTAAGAAAAGTATTCAGAGTCATAAAGCACTTTGCTCTTGTGGAAGGAGGCGGAGTCTAATGTTACCTGCTCACTCTGATTGGATGAATGGACCAATCCAGTCCAAATATTCATTACTTTATAAAAATATATAAACATAAGTGTAAACATTTACCACGTGTACCTGAAAGTACCTGAAAATAAATCTACCTGATTAAGAACTGATACATTCAAAAAGTAATTAAATGTACTCCGTTACCACACAAACACCTGAACTCTTCCTCAGTGATGTTTCATTGGGTCGTTCATCAGACGCTCGGTGGCTCCACCTCGAACACGGAAATCGAACCTGTGACAACATGTTGGTCTGTGGAGACACAGCAGCTGCTGGACGTGTTTGTTCAGGACTGTTTGTGTTTGTGTGTAAACTCATAACCACGACAACTGGTTTGTTGACTCGAAGGCCGAGAGTGTTTAGTTCATTCTTCATCATCTCAAGGTCAAAGGTCAGGGTTCATTCTTCACCATCTCAAGGTCAAGGGTCAGGGTTCAGAGGAGAATCAACTTTGAAATAAGGATGAAGTCATTGAGGTTTGTCACAAGTGTCAAAGTACAAGTGTGTGTTTTGTTTGAACAAGCACAGTGTGTGTGTGTGTGTGTCTTTGTGTGTGTACATTCTGAAACAGCCAGTTCAACCTGTGTTGCGGGGGGGGCGTATAGCTCTGATGATTCTTAGTCAATAAATCATGAAAACTGTCTTTTGATCCTGAAAAGCATGAATTATTTTACTAAAAGAAACAACACAACATTGTTTCTGCTGCTGCTGCATCAGTTATATTACTGTCTGTTCTGACCTTTGACCTCTCCCTCTTTGGTCTTGACCCCCTTGTTTCACTGTGCTGTGTAACTCAGTGACACCACGATGTGCACAGGAGTGTTTGTGTAGAGACATGAAGACAAAGAGCTCAGTTAGTTTACTTGTATGTTTATTTTGTGGTGCCGCGGTGCGTTCAGGGACCCGGAGCCGCCTCCAGGGGGCGCTGCAGCAGGAGCAACAGAGCTTTTTACAGGAATACAAATATTAAACAGAACTTCGAGATTAAAACAGAGCAGTTTTTTTTTTTTTTTTAACATCAAAGTGAAGATTGTCACTCGAGTTTGTTTTGTGAATCAGCTCAGACACTAAAACCACATCTCTGTCAGATTAATATTAAAACACTTTCCATAACTCAAGGCTGTTTTATCACATGAGAATATATTATCTGCAACTTGTCATTTCCTCCGGTTGTTTTAATAAAGAACCACAGACTTTGACCAGGACCCGGTTCTGTGTACCAGGACGGGGTTCTAACTGGACCTGCTGTCATAGCAGCAAGTATCCATGACATGACAACTTGAGAGGATGTTAAAGTGAAATGATCACAACTGTAACGTTTGTTTTTCACTCCCACAAGTGCCAGACGGGTGGAGTTAACAGCAATGGACTGTGGTCAACTTCCCAAATATGTCACCAGAAGCTGGGCTGCAGGAGGAAACTCACACAACCTGAGAAACTTTCAGTCAAACTTCACAACAAGTTGAAAACCAACAGACGTGTCTGCGTCGGATCAACAATCAAATCGCACTTCATAAAACAAACCTCCTTCTATCAGGCGAGAAGCAGCAGATGATCGTCTCAGTAACATTCATACGTTTGAATCAGACTCTATGGAGAAGTTATAAATAGACATGGAAACATGCAGAGTGAGGAAGAGACGACAATAAAGACATAAATATGTGAAATAAAGAAGTTAAAAAGTGAACAACAAATAAAAGTTGACGAACATTTCTTCCACAGCAGGACAGAACGAAACGAGAAGTCATTCTAGGTTATTATCTTTTTTTTTTGGAAGGCAACTTTTTCTATTTATTATTTTTTTAAACCTTTTGTTTATTCTATTCGTGATCAACAAATATCTGTATTCAGATAAGTAGCAGCAGCAGGTTTTTTTTAGTTTTGGGATGTTTAACTTTTTTTGTGCTCTGTTGTCCTGCAGCAGGGGACGAGGACGGCGTCCTCCGGGCAGCTGAACGACTCGGGGACACTCTGGGGACATTTACACCAGAACCATCTCCACGACCGACATCGACTGTTTCAAAGCTTTAAATAGAACGTTAATATCAGTTTGATGCAAAGCGGTGACTTTAAGTTTCCTGTGGCAGCGTCTCCCTCTGAGGAGGAGCTGCCTCTCGATTGCTTTTTATGCAAATCAATGAATTGAAAAACATTTTCTCTTTCTTTTAATTGGTCGCCTGTTACTGAGGGAGGTGCTCATCAGAACAGCCTAAAGGTCACCGCTTATATACTTTGAGCAGAACTTTATTCTGAAAGGGATGTCGGCGTAGAGGTGGTTTGGGTGAGCGGCTTCCTGTTTGGTCTTCAGGAGGCACTGACTGGCTGCAGAGGCGGGCAGGGGGAAGAGCTGCCTTCCTGTCGGGTCAACAGGACACTGCATACGTTCAGACCTCCTCCTCCACCTGTTGGTGGCGCCCCCTCCTGGACGGTGATGGTGGACGTGACGTCTTCGTTGTAGAGACGCTTGATTCCATCGTAGAAGTCGTCCACCTCCATCTCCTCCACCTGAAGACAGGCAGACTCAAACTGTGACGAAGGTCTCAGGCGGCAGTGACTTCATACTTTGATTCTGAATTCATGATTAATGAGTTAATAACATTGAAAGGTTGATGCGTCACCTTGCGTTTGGCGGAGGCCTTGCTGCGCAGCATGACCTTCTGCAGGTGGAGGGTTCTGGGTGGGGAGAGCAGAGCCAGGAGGCTGCTGTGGGTGGAGGAGGAGACCGAGCTCAAAGGCGGCGGACTCCCCTCCTCCCCCCCAGCGGGTGTTGGTGGCTGGGCAGCGGAGGCAGAGACGAGGGCGTGGTCCCTGGAAGACTCAGTGGTGGAGGTGGTGATGGTCCCTGGAGAGAACAAGAGAAATACTTTAAAAACTATTTGTGCTGATTTCTAAACTTTCAAAAAAATATATCCTCTGTCCTTGTGGAAACCTGATGCCTCCATTACCCAGAATCCAACTGGAGGGTGATATAAAGTCCCTTCTTTCCAACTCGAAACCCCAATGTTCTTCTAACTTGTTTTCTTTTAGGAAGTGCAGTCCATTAAATATCACACAGCTCCCTCTAGAGGCAAGGACGGCTAACTACAGCATATTGACTTCCCCAACACCCTGACAGACTCTGATGCGTAAAAACTGTGTGAAGTTTCTCTTTAAATGTACCCAGAGTGCAGCTGGGGAGGGTAGGCTCCGGGGGGGTTGGGCTCTGCAGGGGCTGGTAGATGTAGACAGTGTTCGGAGGCAGGGAAACTCTCAGTGTGGACAGACTACGTGCCACCAGCTCTCGACTCCTGATCAACTCAGAGCTGTTGATCTGAGAGAGGAGAGAGAGAAGGAGACAGAAAACAAGAAAGACATTTATATTATCATGTCCGTCAGTCTTTGCGGTCGTACAGGTGACAACAGGAAGTAGGGGGTGTGGTACCTGTGCCCTTTTCAGCAGGTCGATGGTTAGCGCCAGCCAATCAGGGCAGCAGGTCTCCAGCTCCAGGGTGATGAGGGCCAAGGCCAGCATGGATCCTCTGATCTACAGGGACATTGAGGGACAGACCTGGTCATTGGGCCGGAAGCTGAAAAGTCCATAGAGGAGCTGAGGTTTCAATGTGTGTACACGCGTGTGTGTGCACGTGTGCGTACCTGGACGAGTGTGTGGTTGGCCAGACAGTGGTAGAGTCGCTGTGTGAGCAGGGCGAGGTGCTGAGAGCGGTTCAGTCCCAACACCGAGTCCAAGAACCCAGAGCGACACGACAACACCATGGCGTGGAACTATATGGGGGGGGAGAAGACAACATCATGTCGGGCTCGTTGAGAGATTGTGTTTGTGTGTTTGTTTGCAAGTGTGACAGACATACTATGTGCAGGAAGTCCAGAGCTGTGGCGGTGTGCAGGTCCCAGTTCAGTTTGTCCAGGACGATCCGCTCCATCCTCAGGATCTCTGATGGAGAACAGCCACAGCTGCTGGAGGTGACCAGCTCCTTCAGAGAGGGCACACACTGACAAACAGACACACACAGACGCACACAGACACACACACATACAGACACATAAGTTACCTCATTGGTTGTAATCCATCAGAAAAGGTTGATCAGTAACACTCTAAACAATAACTAATACATTTTCACTGTAGTTTTTTGTATCTTAGTGTGACTGCTTGTTTGTTCATGTTGTGTGCTCATGTTGTGTGTTCATGTTGTGTGTTCATGTTGTGTGTTCATGTTGTGTGTTCATGTTCACCTCGTCCTCCTCACACGTCTTGGCAGCCAGGAAGAAACAGGCCATGGAGATGCAGCGCAGGTACTTTGGACGAGCCTGAAGACAAACAATCATTCAATCCACTTGTCGTTGTGTCATTAACACACAAAGTGTTTTCACTCCTCTGAACTGTGTCACTGTGGACACACTGGAATCTATTGACCTGTATTAGTGTGTCTGTGTCAATGCCTCAGGTGTTCCACTGATCAACAGGGGGCAGTGATGCTCTAATAAAAGCAGGAGGAGTAAACAAACTGGAACAAACCAAAAATCAATTGATGGACCATCTTGGAACGGTTTCACAATTCACACGATCGATTCAAGTCATTTAACAACTGTTCATTAGTTCTTCTGCCTCTGATGTAGCAAAGTAACAAATATACACAAACACTGTGCGTTTGTTTGGGCGTGAAAAGCAGAGTAAATACCTTCTATGTGTACTTGATGAGTAATAAAAGCAGTTCACACATTCCGCCTCCTGCTCACTGTAGCAGCTGCAGCCCTGTAGCACTGGGGGGGTTTGTTTACCTTGATGGGAGCTAGGAAGCGGTCCAGGATGCTAACAGCTAGCACCAGGGTCTCTGGGTACAGCCGCAGCCTGCAGTGCAGCTCCGTCAACCAGCGCACGGCCTCGTCTCGCTGGGCCGGGGAGACGTCTGTGTCCTGCAGCCAAGAAGACACTGTCAACACCGTCCTCCTCAGGAGTCTGGAGAAGGTTTCTACAGACCACTGAAGCATTCTTACACAGAGCAATGAGGCAAAGAAGGTTTATGAATAAAACTATTTTAATAAAATCATCATTAACCATCTGGTTCTTTAGACCAGCTTCCACAGGTAGTGTGAACGAACTGAGCCGGTCTGAATGCAAATATTTACCTTTTCAATTTGAGCTAAATCTATTTACAACGTTCTCGACCTCAGGCTCTATCTTTAGGAAACCAGCCTCCGCTCGTCTCAGGTTTACACTGAACAAGGGAAACTGTCTGTGGACTGAAGATGGAACCACAAACAAAGCAGGTTGTGAATTCTCTCTTTGCGCTTTAAGATAGCAAAGTGATTTCAAGTCTTGTATCACGTTGTTCTGGATCTTTAGTCAGGATCCTGCTGAGGCTTTTGTGACGACACAGAGAAGACGAACAGGAAGTCAAACCAGCTCGACTGCTGTAAGAACATTTCACAAAGTATCTCCACCGAAACAACAGCAGGAATTCACTTAGTTCCTCTCAGTTGAAACTATTCACCCGACGACCTTCCAATCTTTCTCAGAGGATTCTTCTACTCAGTGAAAAACATCGTACAGAATTCACAGGGGAGTTTAATAATATGTCAGCTACTATAATAATAAGATTATCTTTCTATCTGGGCAGTGCGGTGGTCTGGTCGACATCAGTTCTCTGACCTGGGTTCATGTTGAGAGTAAACAGATCTGAGAGCAGCTTTAAATTATCTGTTCACTCAGATCTAGAGCTCATTGCTCCGCCGAGCTCCAACACACCCTGAGTGTAATCCAGCTTCTCCAAACTACACACACTCAAATATATTAATTCTCTAAATGTGTTCCACGTTTCAAAAAGATCCAGAGAAGAAATTAAGCTGAGGTAGAAAAACTTAAACCACAAATCAAATGACTTTATAGGGTCCATCCATCTGACTACAAAGCAGCACCATGTTCAAACACGACTAACGGTTATAAAATATAAATAATGAAAATATAAATTATGTAATTCTGTCACTTTTGTATGTGTAGTCATTGGAAATCTGAAATATCTGAAATTTCCTGAGAATTTGCCTCTGAGCTGAAGTCAGTGTTTCACTGAGTGGATTGTGTAACACTGGACCAGCAGCAGGGGTCAAAGGTCAGATCAGAACCGACCCTGCTATTTAACTGCACTGCAACATGACACTGTTGTGCGTCACAGCTCTTAGGTGTCCGAACGTCCGTCTCTTCAGACTCTGGCTCCTCTACAGTGATTGGTCAAGTTCAGACGATGGAGGAAACTGCTGAGTCAACCCTTCGTGCTTTTCTACTTTGAATGATTTTTACGATCTTTTCAGACGTCAGCTTTCTAGCCGTCTCTCTCACGTCGTGAATTTCCCACGGGATTAATAGAGTATCCATCTATCTATCTATCTGTCTATCTATCTATCTACGTGTCACCAGCAAGGGAGTTTTTACCCTGTGGCAGTGATACTGGTTATATGTTCTGAGACCTTTTGACCTCACACACCAGTTTACACATCTGCCTTCCAACCAGCCCTTAGTGTCAGTGACGTCCTTTACTGTCTTTTATTGTCTCTTTATCATTGATGCAGTGTTAGAGACGAGCCGGTTCAAGGACCAGATCGAGGCGAGTTCACTTCTGTTCATATGAAGTCGATTTCAGTTTGATGTCTGAGTTTTCAAACCATGAAAAACAAGAGAAGGTGAAACTCCAGCAGGAGACCAAGCAAACAGGTTCAGTGAAAAGTAGGTTAATGATACCGTTTCTTTCCTTTCAAGAAAATATAGAAATCTAACATTATTTTATATTCAATTCAGTAATGTGATTAATAACTTATTGCGTATGACAGAGTGGAATTCACAGGTATCTGACACAATGTGAGATGAGCTAATAAAGAGGGCGAGACCAGCTGAGGACGTGTGATGACATAAGATCAGTGTCGTCACAGGCGGACGTGTTGTGAGTCTGTTGATGTGAGGAAACTGAACGTCTCAGCAGAGTCTCGCTCACTGACTCAGTTTGTAGACTAAATAAATAAACCAATTGAATCATCATTTAACAAGTCAGATTAATAAGGAACATTAGATATGAATGACTCGGCTGCTACTGATGACAGTAAGATGATAAAAGCAGCAGCTCTCACCCGATTCGAAGGATTTATTATTTATCTGTGAACTTATTACATCACGATCACAAAATCAGACAAACAAACTGTTTCAATGTGACGATGTGTTGCCGTAAACATGTGGAGATTGTGAAGTAACTGTTGGGACTTGAAGTAAACTCATCATGATAAGGTCTCGGACCATTAACTCCACTGGGAGCTTCCCTGCTGTTGTGACTGGTCTTTATATAATATGGTGGACAAGAGGGACCAGGCACAGGATCCACCACATCAGTGATGGTGGGTTAGTTGGGTTGAGTGGATCCAGGTGATCGTGAACCTAGTGGAGGTGTTCAGAGACGGATCCTCACCTGTGAGGCCGGCGTCTTTGACACGTAGTCCTTCCACATCTCGGCTTCCCGAGAGGCCGCCTCTTCCAGGAGGAAAGACAGCCTCTGGCGTCCCCAGGGCTCAGTGGACCTCATTCTTCCCTCCCCTGGTTGAGCCTACCTCCTCACTGGGAACAGCTACCTGCACAACGACACAGCACACGGGATCATCTCAGGCTCCCACCCCCCCGCTCCACAGAACAGACAGAGAGGGTTCACACTATAACAAACAGTGTAAAAGTTAAAGGATTCTCTGAAATCTTGATGTTTTTAATTTGAAGTTTTGCTTCCGTCCCATCAGACAAACGTTTAGATGCTCACAGCGAAGTGGGAGTTTGAGATATGAGGATTTAAACTGTGCATTAACATAATAGACTTGATATTAAGATGGATGATGACGGCTCCTAAGTGAAGCCCACTCTGTGTGTGTGGTGTGGGTCACAGATCCTGTCTCCTCCAGGTCAGTGGAAGGGACAAAGGGACAAAGGGACAAGTCAAGACAAACCAGGAACACATGTATTCCTCACAGATGGTTTCTGTCAGTTCAGACAGTTCTTATCACTCTGATGAATGTTCATGTTTATGTTTATCAGTGTGATGATATGAAACTGGGTCAAACTGTCCTGTTCTTCTAACCTGTTAATAATGAATGAAGTTATGAAACACAAGTCATCAGAGGACAAAGAGTCTGAAGATACTGAAAGTGGAATTAGTCCAGAATGAACCCGTGTTAGACCTTTTCCTTAAGAAGCTAAAACAATCAACTGTGTGGTTGATGTAGACTGAATTAGACCATGGGCCTTTAAACCTGGTGTGTAGCTTCTATAGCTTCTAATGTAACTGCAACGCAAAAAGTCCCCGAGCAAAGACACACAGTGTCCACTGAGTCTGAAACTACCAGGAGTTCCTCCTCAGGGAGTTCCTCCTCAGGGGGTTTCTCCTCCGGGAGCTTCCACCATGTTGAGGAAAGCACCGGGCCTCCCGGAGCAGGTGCATTACCAAGCGTCCCCTTCCTTTATTTCCCCGGGTCAGACTATGACCTGGAGCGGAGCTAGCTCGACAGCCAGCTGCTAACGCAGCGTCGCTAGCAACTCGCTAGCTCTGTTTATTTAAAACAAATACACGTTTCAAAGCTCCGTGTCCACCACCGGTGGGTGTCATTGAAAAGATCCGGGTTCGTGTCACCCTGGACGGCTGAGCTAGCTTCACACTGAGGCCGTTTAAATGTCTGAGAGCGACCCAGGAGATAGACGGAGCCTCACCTCCCCTGCGAAGCGGAGCAGGCCACAGTTGGATTTCATCTGGTCCTCTCGGGCCAAAGGGAACGGAGCTTCCCTCGCTTCAGACCTCCATCTTCTCTTCCCTGGTGGAGAAGGTTCCTGTAGAAAAAGATATAAAAATAAAATAACGGAACATAGACTGAGTCTACTTCCGAGGAGGGGACTGAGGGGGAAGAAGGGGACTGACTCCGCCCAGCTCGGGGCTGAACGGGAGAGGAAAACAAACACACCCTCTGTGGAATATTCCCTTTGGAATTATTTTAAATGTCAAATATCTATTCATTTGTAGTTTATATAATATTAAAAAATATGTGGCTTTCACTGAGACTAACTTGTTTTTCTGAGAGAAATGTATTTTGTGTTTTAATGGCCTGATGTTTGTATTTATTTATCATTGGCATTTATTTCTATGCTGGAATTGACCTAAGAGTCTTTAATAAACGATAAATAATAAAAAATACAGCAGACAAAAGAAAGCAGAAGCTCGGTTTTCAGTTTGTTAGTTAACGTATGTTATGTGGACAGAAGTGCAACGGTTCATTGAACCATTCATTGAGTTTGTTTGAGAAAATATCCTAAAACATCCCTCTGACATTATGCACCTGTCATATCTGTTTCCTGTAACTCTGACTGGGTTTTAAACCAGGGTTTATAATGTGTATGTACACGTTGAGTGATGTGACCTAAGCAAACGTTGTCGTATTTGCTGATTATTATTACCACTTACAGCAGTTACTGCCTGGAGAGATCATTATATACATCAAAGAGTCCTGTTATTACTAATATATAAAATAATGTGTGTCCTCGATATTGGTGTTATATCGTTTTTAGATAGATAGATCAATACTTTATTGATCCAGTAGTACAAAAAACAGACAAACACAAGAGCATAAGAATAATTTAAGGTCAAAATAGGTCAAGGACAAGTTCACTGCCAGAACTACTACAAAGCTGTGATTGTAAAGAAGTATTGTGCTAATGGAGATATGAAAATACAAATATAAGTTTAAGGTGATTGAAAGACACAAGTAACCGAGGCAGAGTATTGAAGCCAAACATAAATACAGGTTTAAAGATAAATAACCGACACGTACAAAATTCTGCATTAAACTAACACAACCTGTGAAAATGATGGTGCAGCAGATGTAAGTGTATTTAAAAAAAGTCAAAACAGGGCAAGTGTAAAACTTAAATTCGAAGTGAAACCACATACTATAGTTATATCCACACGTTGAATGTTTTTAATTGGATTATATATGTTTCACAGAGTCCCTGAGAAGTTTGTACATCATCCAAATTTAGTTATTTTTTAGATTAACAATACATTTTCTTGTATTTATTAGTCTTTATTACTAAAAGACAGAAGGCACTACGTAATGCCAATATTGCTACAGGGCTCTGCGCAGCGATAGGCCAATCAGAGCGTCCCAATTTGGGCGGAATATTTGAACGTAGCAAAGTGCAGCTCGCTGATTGGCTGATGAAGCGGTCAGTCACTGGGGGAGCGTCTCTCACAGAAGATCGATTCTACCTCAACTCCTGCGGAATCTATGGATTTATTGATGATTGAATATCAATAATAAAGATGAATATGTTCCGGACTTTGTTCAAACTCGAAGTGAAACGTTAAAAACAAACGTTTAATCGAATCGTAACACTCGGGAGGAAGGGACTGCTATTATGGATACCTCGTCTCTGATTGGCTGCGGCCGCGTGACGCAAGGCCTGTGGGCGTGAGCGTTGAGGACATCAACAAAGGGGAGAAAGAGACGGAACAGAGAAAGACGAGGAAGGAGAGAAGGAAGGAAGGATAGAGGGAAGGAGTCCACAGAAACAGAAACAAGAGAAGCAGCAGAAACAAGAGAAGCAGCAGAAACTCGAGAGATGCGGATTTGAGCTCATCAGCAGGTAAAGACAACATTTCACTTCCACTCAGATTCACTGAGAGAAGCTGAGACTCTGACAGAAGAAGAGACATGAATGTGATCCATCGACCAAAGGACGTTTATTTATCTTTAATCTTCACGAACAGAAGATTATTATAAAACACATAAAGAACATGTCTCTGGATGTCTTCTGTCAACTCGTTTGAATCGCTCCCTCTCGACAGATCGGAGCTGAGCACTGTTTCCTGGTCTCTGTTTTATTAAGAGAAGAATCCACTCAGCGAACCCGAACCTTCCTTTGTGTTGTTGTTGTTGTTGTTGTTGTTTTCCTGAGGTTTAAAGTGTAAAAGCAGCTGTTTTCTATCCTCTTAGAGAAGAAATGTCTCCGAACAGACAGATGTTGTTCAGTTGTTGTTCTGCCTCGGATCCTCTCGAGCCTTTTAAAAAACCTCGGTTCTGTTTACGACGAGAAACCAAAACAACAACCATCTTTTATTCGGTTATTTACGTCAACAAACCTCCATCATTAACATAACACGGATGTTTGACATCGTTAATGATCTCGAGCGGTTTAGATTGATAAAGCTGGTAAAGAAGCAGCCCCTCCCCCGCTCCTCCGACCGGAGGATCTGATGTTAGCTCGTAGCGGCTAACGCTAGCTTCTCCCCGTTAGCATTAGAGGAGAAGGCTAAAGATGGAGGCTTCGGTCGAGCGGAGGATTCTGTGTTCGCTGCGGATTGATTATCAACCGACGGGACCGTGGACAAGCGGTTGTTTTTCTCGGTTCGAGGGCAGAAGGCGTCGACCGGAGGAAATCTGACACCGGAGCCCAGCTGGGGAGAGGGGGGGGGGGGGCTGAGCTCCGAGCCCTGGAAGAGAAATACAAGAATAACACAAATCACACTAACAGAGAAACGAGCCTTTTAAAAACAACACACGTCATCAACATGTCAAAGGTTTTATTTCAGTTTCCAACCCGAAGAGAGAAAATTCAAATCCTCTCGAGTTAAATGATGTTTTCCGAATATGTAAATAAATAATAATGAAATACAAATGTGTAAATGAATAAATAACGATTTTGCATTAAAGATAACGCAGGTATAGAAAGTATTATAGACATATTGACGTGTGGCAAAGAATAAATGCAAATGTTTATTTTGGTGTAACATTTATATTGTTAAATGTTCAAAATGTTGCACGTGGAATTTTCTATTATATTTTATTTGACCTTTCTACAGATATATATTTCGCTTGAGTGAATCTGTACATTTCCCTGTTTCCTGCAGTGAGAATACTGTTTGAAAAGTGGACATCACCTCCTCCTGTGCCAACTGAGACATGGACGCCTACAAGCTGATGAAGGAGCTGCGGGTGAATTACGAGCAGGAGGTTTTTTATCTGCCCAAAGAAACGGGACTGGTCCTCATCGAGTCCTCCACACGGGTGAGCTCACTGGACTAACAGATGATCCACAGCATCAATGAAGTCAGGAAGTCATTAGTGTTGTCACGGATGAAGCAGGTTTATCATCAACACGTCTTTGTTTCCCAGGACGAGAGTCGGATCTCGGCCAAGTGCAGAGACGTCCAAGTGGAGGACCTGTGGAGTCTCACCAGCTTCTTCGGTTACAGCACGCAGACCTTCGTCCTGGCTGTGAACCTGCTGGACAGATTCCTGGCCTTGATGAGGGTGAGAGATTCGAACACATGATAGGAGCAGACACGGGACACCAGAGCACTCCACGCATTCTGACTGCCTGTGCAGTTTGTAAATACCTGAAGCCTCAGTTATCATCTGTAGATGAAGTAATGTGTCGACTTTGTTTTGGAACAAATATTCAGCTTTATACTTGCACTCAAGAGTCCAGAACAAGATGTTCCTCACTGGTACAGCGAGTTCCCCGGCTGCTGACTGGGTTCCATCTTCCTCGGTCACATTACTGAATCATAGCTCCAGTGAAGCGTGCGCTGCTTTTGTTGCCAACCTCGTGAAGTGTTCTTTAATAAACTTGGATCCACTCACAGGTTTTAAGCCATTTTCAAACCGTGACTAACCCCCCCCCCCCCCTGCTCCCTCAGATCCAGCCAAAGCACCTGTCCTGCGTGAGCCTCAGCTGCCTCCACATGGCGGCCAAGGTGACGGAGGAGGAGTGCGACGTGACGTCCAGCGACGAGCTCATCCGCATCGGCCAGGCCCGGTTCACGGCCTCCGACCTCTGCCGCATGGAGAAGATCGTCTCCGAGAAGCTCGACTTCAAGTCCAAACCCATCACTGCCTTAACCTTCCTGCAGCTGTACCATCAGATCGCACTGTCACACTCCATGGACAGGTGAGGTCACAGTGAACAGGAAGTGACACGGAATCAGCTGATTGTTTACAGAACCGACTTCCGGCTTTAAATTAACTCATTTCTATTAAAATCCACCTGCTGAGAAGCTTCAACGATAAAACACCACATTTAGTCCATTTAGATAGATTTGATTTATTCTTTCAGCTTCAAACTGTATTTTTTGTGACTTCATCGTCCACACAAGTTACCAGAGGTCATGTTTTCCTCTGATTTGATTGGCAGAGCCTCCCCACCCCCGTGTTTCTCAGTGTAGCACAGTTTACTTTCAGCTGACTCCATGTCTGACTGAAGTGCACTGATAAGACTTGTTGTCACCTGCTGCTCTAGAGTCTCACACTTACATAACCTCTCATGTTGTTTTCAATATTCACGACCACGTCAAGATTCAGTTTAACTGCTTTTATCTTAAAACCTGTTGTTTATGAGACGATGAGTTGATTCTGTTTGTGTGACGGACCTGGAACATGCCTCAACCCGACTCTGTGTGTGAACAGGAAGGAGACCCTGAGCCTGGAGAAGCTGGAGGCTCAGCTCAAAGCCTGTCTGTGCCGAATCTCCTTCTCCAAAGCAAAGGTAGGAATCCAGAGGTCCGACTGGATCACAGCAGCTCAGTCGACTAATGAGTTTCTCAAAAACGTTGCTGCTTGTTTGATATTAACGGTTTTTCTTTCTGTCCATTTTTCCAAACACAGCCGTCCGTCTTAGCCCTGTCGCTCCTGAGGCTGCAGATCATAGCTGTTCAGTCGAAGGACATGTTGGAGATCGCCTCTCATATCCAGAGACACTTGAAGGTACATGACACACTGTGTGACGCACTGGGGAGGGAACGTCACACCTGTGGACTCACTGGGGAGGGAACGTCACACCTGTGGACTCACACTGTCATGGAAAACTAAAACCACAGAGCAGCTCGGAGAATTTCCCTAAAGAGGAAGTAAAAGCCCTGAGGTCTAATTCCCTAGAATATGACCAGTTTCCTTTAAGTCCAATTCAAACCTCAGATCAGCTGTGAACAGGAAGTCAACGTGGGGGGGGGGGGGGGGGGACTGGTTATATAATCTGGTGTCTTGTGACTCAACTCAACGCAGTAATGTTTTCCCCATGAAATCGTCAGTTTACACACTGACCACATTCCTGCGCTCACCTTCCAATTTTTTTCTTGTTTTTCGCCCTTTTTAAAAACTTTTGATCAGGTGTTTTCATTCTGGACTGTTGAGATTATTAATATTTCAGGTGTAGCTGCCACAACGATATTCAGGTCACCAGGATGTTTCTTTACAAACCTGACGCTTATTTTGAGTTGGTCAATTTCGAATTATGTGGAAACATGTTTTCTAGTCTTCAAACACAATGAGCTGAGTGTTTCCTTATTTATATTTTTAACACCATATGAAAACCAATGATCTTATAACATTTGAGCAATGAAAAACACCCCCCCCCCCCCCGCTCTGAGGCTGGTTCCTCTTCACTTCCTGACCTGGACGCAGACCCCAGGTCCCTGTTTACCCTCTGTAACGGGTTCAGTGATTGGGGGATTTAAAAGGTCCTGATGTGAGTTCACGTTCAAGCGTCTGAACGCTGTCGTCTGGTTTCAGATTGCGGACGGCGAGCTGCGGCTGTGGAGCGAGCGCGTGGCTCAGTGTCTGTCGGACTACGCCTCGCCCGAGTGCAGCAAGCCCAACCACAGGAAGCTGCAGTGGATCGTGTCGCGGCGGACCGCCCAGAACCTGCACGCCTCCCGCAGCGTCCCCGAGCTGCCCACCATCCCCGAGGGGGGCTGGGGCGAGAGCGAGAGGTGAGAGATTCAAACGCACCCGTAATAAAACAGGGTTCACAAAGTCTGACATCAGATGATCTGAACTTTAGGCTTCAATAATCATAAATAAGCTCAAATGACACATTTATGAAACGGATCCTCGGGTTCATATCGAGTCACTCAGTTTAAATACTCACAATCCCATTCAAACTGGTTCTGTGTTTCAAACCTGAACAGTCAGTCAGTGAAGAACTGGTTTCATCATGTGACGGCTCAGACCAGGAAGCACCGACCACAACACTGACATCAGAGGGTTCGAATTCAAAAGAAAACTGACACACACACACACTGAATGTCTCTATAGCAACACAACACTGATGAACACAGTTGAAAACACTTCTCAGTTTCCCAGTTCAACAGAAACTGAGAGAAACTGGTTCAGATCAAAATGTGTAATTTACTTAAAACACATTTTTAATACTTTTCTTCTAAAGACTCAAGTCACAGACAGATTAAATTAGTTTTCCAGGTGTGTTTGTGTGTCTGTGTAGTAACACTCCCCTGAGGCAACCAGTTGTGCAGCAACACACAGGCTTCTGTTGTGTTGTAACAGCTGTGACACACACAGGTTTCTGTTGTGTTGTAACAGCTGTGACACACACACACACCCGCTCCCAGCTCTGTGTTATGAGTTGTGCGAGTCTCTTGTCACGTCCCTCTGACACACAGACATTTCCATGACGTCCAGTCTCTTATGTAACACTGAGCTTCAGGAGAAGTTCTCCCTCAAGTTAGTCAAAGCAAACATGGAGACTCCTCCCAGTCGACCCAGTGAGAACACTGTGTTCAACCTGGAGTCTGGATGAGGTCACGCACCACACCTGAGATGTTTACAGACGCTCGTCCCACCCATCATGAGTCAGACCTGAGATCAGCTGGTGAGCGTCTGACTCCTCACCCGTCAGCTGCTCTCCTGTAGGATGTTGGTGCTCACAGGCTCCAGTGAACTGACCTCATGCAGCCGGCCCCTCTCTGGGTTCAGTAACGAGTGTTTAGCTGAAGTTCTGTCTGAACAGCGTCTCTTTGTGTCTTTGTGTCTCTGCAGCGAGGACTCCTGTGAGGACGTGATGAGTTCAGGTGAGGAGTCGCTCAGCAGCTCCCTGGGCAGCGACGCCGAGGGGCCGTACTTCCCTCTGCACTACCGCCAACAGAGGGACCGGGGACACCTCCTCGCCTGAGCTGCCCCCCCCCGAACCCCCCCGCCCCCTCAGACCTCCTTTAATTTATTGCTGAATAAGCTGTGTTGCTGGAGGAGACTTGTGCAGCCGAGTGCTCTGGATTCCTCTGGTAGACTTGGTAGATTCTAGTTAGTGAAAGTGTTGGTGCATGTTGAGACGTCACATTCCAGGAGGAGAGAGTTTGAGGATGAAACGCCGGCGGCTCGGTTCCAGGTGCTGATCTCACCGAGGCCCGGGTCAGAGCACACACAGGTCTCCTTGTTGGGGGAAAATGATTTTGCCAAAACACGTGTTGTTTATTTCCTAGAATGTTTCTGACTGTTATTAATCGAAGACTGTTTTTATTGAGGGTAAAGAGAAGTTTGTTCAGAGCAGTCGCGTGGTTTCGTTTCAGCCTCGTCAACATCACGTTATCGTTTGTGCGGCTTGTTGGAACGAAACTGGAGCGTTTGTTATTTCTCTGATCGTCTGTCACAAGTTTAATTTGCACAGTTTTTCTTTTTAAATCTCATTTCCAGTGTTAAATGGTAAAACTGGAGTTTGCGTTTGAAGAGAAACTGAAGAGTGAGCGATGCCATGCTTCAGAATCGGAGCCTTGCATCACCACAGGGTGTTCAGACTGTGTGTGTGTGTGTTTGTTGACGTGTGTGTGTGTGTGTGTGATATATTTAAAGTTAGAATGTAGCTAAAAAAAAAGGTCTTTGATTCTTTTCTGAAAGAATGTTGAATGAAAAGATGCCGACCACGTGTCCGAAAACTCAAAAAAATGTAAAAAAAATGTTAATACAAAAACATGTAAAACTGTAAATGATGTACAAAAAAAATGTTAATAGTTGTGTAGATATTGAGTTATTTATTATTTTTTGTCACCTGTACTGAAAAACGAAAATCTTATAAAAATCTTATTTTTTAATCTTTTTTGTCACGTCCATTTTCTTCCATCAAAAACTCTCATATTAGAGATAAGGCATAAATATTATGGATTTAATGTGATAATGTTTTTCAGTTTTCACATGATCCTGTCGACGCTCAATGAGAACCAGAGTCCTGGAGATAATTGTCTTTGTTTTTATTGAGAAATTCAGTTCTTGTTTGTTAAGAAAAGCAAAAGTAAAAATATTTTATAAAAATAATTTGGCCACTAGATGACCTTTCATTTCCAGTCCAACAGCTTCAACTAAACAGAGTGAAACAAACAAGATGGAGGATGTAGAAATTCCTAAACTACAAACAACAGATTCTATGTAACTCAAGACACCAAACTGGTCTGACACCAACCAGCAGCTCTGACCTCAGTTAAACCAGCACATCAGTCACAAGCAGATAATGTTGTGTAGAGTTTTTCTAATAATTAAAAAATTACATACAGTTTAATGAGTATTTCAATATAATAATAACAGAACAAGAGCTGAAGCTGGAGCGAAATAAATCTGTCCAAGCAACAAAAGACCAGAGCACAAGCAGGAGCTGTTTCAGGTTTGTGAGTCAGAGAATTAAGAAATGATGTGAAATCAATAAGTTCTGCTGTTGAATCGAGGAAAAAATGATCTCTCACACACACACACACATGCGTACAAACACACAATCACCCAAGCAAACAAAAGCCATGAGCACAAATCAAATCAAATAAATTCCACTCACTCCTCAAACTCAGCCTCCTTCAGCCTCAGGTCTTCTTCAGGGATCCAGAGTTAATCCAGAATAAAAACCAGTGTAGATCCAAAACAAAGCCAAAACCCCCAGAAACCGTCTTTTTCATTTCAAAAGGAAAATCCAAATCCATCAGAATCCCATTCGTGACTTCTTCTTCTTCTGAGAGGCCTGCGATGACTGGGACAGCCCCGGTCGAGCCTGGGAGCCCTGGGACAGCGACTGGGAGAAACCCGACCAGTGAAAGTCCTCCCTGGACAGATCCGCCCGCGGCGTCCTCCGAGGGGACGGCAGGCCGCTCTCCTCCTTCAGGACGGTTCTCACCTGTGGAGTGAAGAGGTCGTCCCCTGATGGACGCCTGCTCCTCTTCAGACTGGCCGACGTGACCTCTGGTTTCTGCGACAGGGAGCGGAGGCAGGAGCTGCTGGGAGTCCGCTGGTCAACTGGTCTGCCTCTCGCAGGTGTGGTGGCTGGCGTGGGAACTGGGGTTTCACATATCATGGTGGAGGGGGACCTGGCTCCCGGCAGCTCAGACTGGGACTGTGACATCATCCCTTCGCTGTCTGACCCCGCCCCCTGGCTCGCTGCAGAGGACCAGCCACATGAGTCGGAGAAGCCCCCCAGGTCCTGGTAGCTGACGGAGGAGCAGAAGCTCCCCGACAGCTCCAGGCGCTGGCTGGAGGCTCGCTTCACCGCCTTCTCCCTCCTCCTCTTCCTCCTCAGAGCCTTCACCTTCTCCTCCTTGTTGAGCCCCAGCTTGTCCTCCCACCACGCCCGCCACGCGTCCTCGCCCTGCCACGAGAGCGTGAGGCGCTGGCTGAGCTCATCCTTCCAGGCCCCGGTGTCCACCACGTTGGGCAGCGGCACGGCGTCCGGAGCGGCGAGGGACACGGTGTCGTGAAGCAGCAGCGAGCGCTTGGACATGCAGACTCTCAGATCCCTCCTCAGGCTCTGCACACGCTCCTCCTCTGAAGGATCCCCCGCCCCCCCCTCCACGGGCAGGTGGAGGAGACGCTCAGTACTGTTTGTGAAATGTAGCAGATGTGGGTGGGGCCTCTTTCCACAGCTCTTCTTCATCAGTTTCTGGAGCCAGCGTTTCCATGTGGCGAGAACGTCTTTGCTGAGCTTCACGTCAGGCGTCTCCTCAGGCGGAACCACGGGAATCGAGCTTGTGGAGCTGCAGAGCGGCTCCTCCGCACCGCTGGGCTCTTTACCGGCTTCAGCTGCGTCTGTCCCTGCTCCGTCCAACTCGCCCCCGGGATGCGGCTCAGGATCATCGTTAACAATCACGTTGAGCCCCAGCTGCCTCACCCATCGACTGGTCTGTCCCCGCTGGGAATCCTCCGAGTCAGACAGCTGCTCCCTCTCCGGTGTCTCAGCCACGAACCTCGGCGCAGCCTGGGTGGGTCCGATCATCTCCCCATCACTCGACGTGTCCGTCACAACAAGCTGAGAATCCTGTGAGAGATGTTCTGCTGCTTCTCTCTCTGGAGGCAGCGTCTCTGCCGCCGGAGGTCGAGACGTCTCAGCGTCTGGACGATCCGGCTCCAGGATCTGGTAGAAGAGATCTCCGGCCTCTGTGAGCTGAACCACACAGACACACTCCTCTGCTCCTTTCTTCTGGACACAAGTCAGACCTGACAACACACAACACAACATGATTCCCATCGTACATGTAGGACTTTAACTGAAAGCACGCGCCGTGTCTCCTCGTCCTCACGCACCTGCAGCAGGCGAGGACAGTCGGTTGGTGGCGGTGTCCAGGCGGTGAGGGATCTGGACGGGGAGGAGCTTCAGACTCTCTCTGGGTCTGTGCAGAGCCTGAGGAGGACCTCGACTGAAACAGGCCTCGACTCGACCGCCTGAGCAAACAGCCACATGCAGAACGTTAGAGCAGAACAGGAAGCTCAATACAGAACAGAATGTATTGTGCTCATCACACCACCCCCTGTTGACTGACCTGAGTACTGCAGCATGGTGATTTCCTGGGAACTGTAGGAGCCCAGCACCACCTTGGTGGTTCTATCCCCGCCCACTACCGAACCGGAGGAGGCGGAGCCAGGGAGGACGTGACAGAACAAGGGCGCGGACTCCATCATGTGATCCCACTTGAGCATGGGCACGCTGGGGAAGCGCTCGTCCACGACGTAGGCCGAGAACTGACGGGGGGGCGGAGAGGAAACAGCTCACGAGTTTCAATGATGGACAAACTGATATGAGATCAGGTGTTGGTGGCGTTTGTCGAGCTCATGAAGACGCTCACTGAACTGAAGACTGATTATTATTTATTGCTCATCTTATTTAGACACTTTCGGATCCATTAGAGTTTAAATAAAGCTCCGTGTCATATCTATGTGTTTGTCTAATGTGTAAATAGTTTATTTGATCCCTCGTGTACCTGAGTGGTGATGAGGTGGTGGAAGGAGTGGGCGTCTCCCAGATATCTGGACAGGATGAGTCTCTCTCCGCTCCGACACGCTGAGGTGCTGCTGATGCGAAACAGGGTGTGGCCTCTGGCGGGACTCGACTGGAAGGAGGGAAGAGGAGAGGGAACAGGTTATGAAGGACAGAGGGAGTGAAAACAAGGAGGGAAGAGGAGATGGAAGGAACCAGGAGGAAGTGTGGTCTTTAAATTATTGCTGCATCATCCATCTTCAAACACTGAGTAAAGCAGCCACCATGTGATCCACATCCTCTGGTCTCACCCTGATGTCTGTGAGCTCCACCCCCGTCCTGTCTGCGTACAGCATCACCCGGGGGTGGGCGGAGAACTCGCACCATCTCCACGAGGACTTGGCATTGAAGTAGAGGTTGGTTTCCTCCTCCCGCACCTTCAGCATCCTGGAGGGACAGAACCTCACGTTAACGTCTGTTTGACTTTGAGCAGATTAAACCTCAAACTGTCGGAACCGTCGTTTTAAAAACTCTCTCACCCTTTGCCAACAGCCCAGAGGTTCACTACTCCGCTCTCACTCGCCACCAGGACTTCACCTAAAACATGAGGACTGACCACACACAGCGGGGGGGAACGTTATTCTAGTGCCTGTGCCTCAAATGAAACGCTCCTCTGTGACGATCACTGACCTGGCGCTGACGCAGGTCGCGACCTCTGTGGTGCTGACGACCTGAAGCAGACGAGGATCGGTTCCTTCGCTGAACCTCCAAACTCCACACAGGTGATCGGACCGCACGGCAACACAACCTGCAGCCGACACACGGGATGACAACTCTGTGACGACAACATGAATTCATCTTATTGTCTAAAGTAATCGATTGATTCTTACAGTTGTTGAAGAGCGAGGCGGAGCTGATCTGCCTGATCGGACCTTTCAGATGGAACCTGACCGGGTCGTCCACGCTGGGCGTCAGAACAGAGGAACCTCCTCTGTGGTGCTGCAGCTCCACATTGTGGAAGTCTGAGGTACTGCGTTAAGAACCAGACCCACTTTGCTTCTTGACATTAGAACATCAGAAGACTCACTTCATCATGTCAATAACCTGCTTCAGTCTGATGTCAGGATACTGAGCTGGTTCTGGCCCTGGTTTCCTGGGTAGAGGAGGCAGCCGCGCTGGGAGCTGCTCCCCTCAGAGAAGGGGATGAAGGCCAGAGCGCCACCTGTGGCCCCTTCGGAGAACAACATACGTTCTCTCTGCTCCGTCAGCTCCTCGTACAGCAGAGAACCCAACAGCTCCGGAGGAACCGAATGCACCGCGTCCGACAGCAGCGCTCCGAGCCCGTTCAGCGACCGGGAGCGGTACGTCCGGTGACATCTGAGGAGAAGATGCAACATTACAGAAAAATATATATATAAAAAAACATCAACATCTGATCTGATTCCAAATCCACTTTCACACTGATCAGGTTCACTCACACTTTAAAGTCCAGCGAGCCGAGGACGTTCTTCACCATCCACATGTTCACAGAGTTCTGATTGCTCTGCAAACGACTGCTCAGATTCTGACAACATGAAACATCAATGAGTGTCTCCAGCTCAGGTTCATTCAAAACCTTTATCGTTTAATAATATCAGTTTAACTGCCTCAAAGAAGTTAATAATCTGTCAGTTATAGATTTATAATTGCTTGTTAAATCAGGTCTATAACAGGCTAACCTGAGACCCACCTCTGTCTTTCTGTTTTGAAAGTTGAAGTTTTCACTCAGAATCTCCCCCATGCACCCGAAGGCGTCCTGAGAGTGATCCATGAAGAAGTTCTGCATCTAAATACACAACATAATCAAACTTTAACACACAACACATAAGAAAGTATCAGGAAAAGATTTGAGTCTCCAGCTGAATTCAGTCCGGTTCTGTTCAATCGGTTCTGAACCACAGAGGACGAGCACTTCATCTATTTAACTGTTGAACTCACGTGTTCTCTGAAGTCCTGCGGATCTGGAGGCTTTGAATGCGACACGAACGCTGGAGAAATAAAATACTGTTACTATAATCAATTTAAACAAACAAACCATAAAGACAGATGTAAAGATTAATGCTGCTTCACTGCTCCTGATCTCAAGTGAACAGTTTGAGGCCTGAGGAATAAAACTGTCTGTCAGGGACTCACTTCTTTTCGGAGGCAGGAGGGGAACCGGTACCGGCTCGGTGTGACGCCACGTTTCCCCTCTGACCTGGTGTCCCGGTGTGAAGGTCCAGTTGGAGACAGGACCAGAGCCGCCCTGAAAGACAACAGCAGAACCAGAGAGTCTGTGACTTCACGGAACAGGTGACATGTTAGAACAGCTAAAAGCGTCTCAGAGCAACACGAACGTCGGTTTGTTACATGACTTCTGGTGATGAACGTGTGAGTGTGTGTGTGTCGGTGTGTGTGTGCACTCGTACATAAACACAGTAAATAGTAACACGATCGTCTTATAATAATAAATAACAAAAATACTGAACACAGACAGAATAAATCCGTGTTTTTATCTCCACGTGGTTACTGTGAATATTGACACCGGATAAATCCATTGGTTTAAGTTCTGAGCAGCAACGAGCTTTGAGAAGTTTGATTGGATGTATTCAAACTGGTTTCTCTCCTCTGACACTTGATTAAATCCGGATCCTGGATCGGTTCCCCTGATTGAATCTGTCGCTCCCCGTCAGTGGGCGCCTCTCAGCGGACTCACCTCAGCTCTCACTCGGTCGTAGCATCCCCAGTTTCCAGCGCAGTGCTCCGGGAGACTGTCCGGAGGTCCGCTGTTGTAAAACGAGGGGAACAGCTGCGGGGGGAACCGCTGGTCCATGGTGCTGGTTAGTTAAAGTAACGAGCAGGTTAACTAGTGGTGCACGTGTCGCTGTCAGTGTCTGGAAACACGTCTGGACATGTTGTTCGGCGGCTAGGCTAACGTTAGCTCCGCTGTTAGCTAGCACTAACTAAACCATCAGTTCTTCCTCCGATCATCGTGACACGGACTCGGAAGCTGCGACTACAGACGGACCACAGCAACTGACGCGCGGCGACACTCAACAACACACAAGGGACGAGAAAACAACACAAATCCTCAGTGAATCCACGAACACGTGCAGAGACGCCATCAGGAAGCCAGAGTCAAGCGGGAGAGCACGCACATCCGGCAACAACAAACACAACTTCCGGTCTAATTTAAATGTTTTTGTTATTATGATTTTAAAATGAAAAATAACTTGATGAAATGGCAACTTGAGATATAACGTCACAAGTAAAGTAATAACTGATGTTTTTCAAACGTAGAATATTATATAATCAAGTTTTTTTACCTGTTTACATTTTGAAAACAGAATTTTAACTTAGAATAATTTTGTACTGTTCTTGGTCTTTCTATTTTCTCGTCTCTCACTGTATAAACACTGATGTCCTCTTTGATACGTGATATCCGTCTAAGGTTTATATTTCTAAACAAATGTTTTCGCTAAGTAAATACAATAAATAAATGACTACATCGTTTTTATTGTGAAGGCGTCCGAGCGGATGCAGCGGTCGGTTGTCACGTGATCAGACTGTGATCGGCTTGTTTTCGGATCAGCGGCTGAAAACCGAGCGAACCGGAGGAAAACACGCGTTTCACTTCATCTCGGGAGGAAACGTTCATCATCAGCTGCTCCGGCAGAGGGACATGTTTCAGTAGGACCTTTATTCTGGTGAGTTTCCTCCGGTTTCATCCCGTTAGCCGCCATGCTAACCCCGGAAGTCGCGACATTGCAGATGCAGATGCACGTCAAACATGTCCTGTCACATCTGATTCATCTTTATTATTAAATATCTTGTGTCAGGATTGTCACTGGGATTCGGTCAGGTTGCGGGTTTCGCTCCCGTGTCTGTGTTTCCGGTTGTGGTTGATGTTAGCAATCTCCAGCTTCAAGGTGAATCAGTCAACTGTAGCAGAGGATGTGTTGATGTGATGATTAGAGATGATTGACTGGGATCTGATCTGGGATCTGTCCGATTCCGCGGTGACTGTGTGTTTGTTGGTCCGCCGCCGCGACACAACACAACACAACTATGTGTTTGTTTATCGTAAGGGATCCGCAGCGAAATGACTGTGGTCCCTGGACAGTTTATTAAAGGTTTTATGTACAGTATACATTATGTTGAAATATATAAACTGATGATGCTGTTTAGAAATCCTCCCTTCCTTCCACCATCTGTCCTTTAAGAGTCATGTGGGCGATGAAGCTGAAACAAACACACATTTATAGAATTGTTGAGTTTCATGTCACACCCCTGATCGCTTTCCTTTTAACTCCCTCTCTCTCCTTTACAGACGCATCACAATAATGTCGGGGAACAGCCTGGTTCTACCCATAGTGCTCTGGGGCCGCACGGCGCCCACCCACTGCATCAGCAGCCTGCTGGTGATGGACGACTTCAGCACCATCATCACCGGCTGCCATGATGGACAGATCTGCCTGTGGGACATGACACCTGAGCTGGAGGTGCTGTTTGATGAACATGATGCTGTTTGATGAAGATGATGCTGTTTGATGAAGATGATGCTGTTTGATGAAGATGATGATGATGCTGTTTGTGTGTTTGTCATCAATCTGTGACGTCATCTCTCGTTTATTTGGCTTCTCATCTTCTTACTAAACATGTCTCCCACAGATTTGTCCCAGAGCCATGTTGTTTGGACACACGGCTTCTATCACCTGTCTTGCTAAAGCCAGCACGTGCAGTGACAAGCAGTATATTGTCAGTGCATCAGAGAGTGGGTGAGTACATGTAACACACACACACACACATACACACACACACACAAACACAGTGAATGTTAAACTTTCGACCATTCTTTGCTTAATTATGTCTAAACTCACTTCACTCATGTTTCAGGGAGATGTGTTTATGGGATGTGAACGATGGACGCTGTATTGAGTTCACCAAGCTGGCCTGCGCTCACACTGGCATACAAGTAAGACACACACACACACATACACACACACACAGACACACACACACACACCCGCCTGTAAGTTCTATAATATAAGAGATTCAAATATGTTTTAGTTGATCACAATATTGTCTCTGTTCTGGTCTTGTTGTCGTCTCTCCTCATCTGTTTGTGTCTCCCTCTTTGTCCTCCGTGCTTCTCCAGTTCTATCAGTTCACCATCAACACTCAAAGGGAGGGACGTCTGCTTTGCAACGGCCATTACCCAGAAATCCTTGTGGTGGACGCCACCAGCCTGGAGGTCCTGTACTCGCTGGTGTCTAAGATCTCTCCTGATTGGATCAGCTCCATGAGCATCATCCGATCTCACCGCACACAAGGTGAGAGACCCGGGCGGGGGGGGGGGGGGGGGTGGAGCTGTTACCTGCTGCTGGGCAGACGTGTGTTTCATCAGTTTCACGACCCTGATGTTAATCTGCTGTCTCTGTCTCTGTAGAGGACACAGTGGTGGCGGTGTCAGTCACTGGGATTCTGAAGGTCTGGATCATCACAGCTGAGGTCAGCAGGATGCAGGTACACCACTGTCTGTGATGAACCAGCCTCGAGTCGGACGTCTGTGGAAACGACCTTTCTGAAAACACTGTTCACATGAAGCGTTGAAATCTTATTGAGCAGATAACGATCAGGAGGAGCTGAAATATACAGAAATATAAATGTAGCAGATGTTCACCAGTAACCACAGGAAGCAGTCGTTTCCTCAGTCCTCACGATGTTCAACATCTGTTGATGAAGATGAAAACAATCAAACACAATCAAACACCTTCTCTAGATTCCTCCTAATCCTCCTCCATCATCTTCCTCTTCCTCTTCTTCTTCTTCTTCATCAGTTTGATCAGTCTCTTTTTCCGAGCTGTACAATGGGATGACAATGTTTTCTAGTACATTACACAAAATTCAATAGACCTGTGTAAATAGAACAAAACCTCTGTCAGCCGATCTCTCAGTACTTAGTTGTTTCCCCCACAGGTCTCATCTTCGATTGTGTGTATCAGCTCAGACCCTATAACTCGTGTGTCTGTGTGTTCAGGACCTGGACCCAGTGTTTGAAGAAGAATCTAAACCCATCTACTGTCAGGGCTGTCAGAGCATCTCCTTCTGCACCTTCACACAGAGCAGCCTGCTGGTCGTCTGCTCCAAGTACTGGAGGGTAAGAGATCAGACCGACCCGACCTGACCCGACCCGACCTGACCCGACCTGCAGGTTTCATCCATAACTCTGTGTTTGTCTCAGGTGTTTGATGCAGGTGACTACTCGCTGCTCTGCTCGGTGCCCAGTGACACGGACCAGGCCTGGACCGGAGGAGAATTCATCGCTGCAGACAAAGTCATCATCTGGACCGAAGACGGCTGCAGCTACATCTACAAGCTGCCCCCCAGGTAAACCTCAGGCCTTGAAACTGTCTCCTCCGGGTCTCATGTCCCCGCTCGGGATCTCCTGACGTCGTCCACACAGTGGAGGACGTCCACAGATCCACCGTCATGGTCAGATTTGTGCCCTGAGTTTGTGTGTTTGTGTGTTACCCAGTTGTCTGCCTGCGAGCGAACACTTCCGCAGTGATGTTGGTAAAACTAAAGAAGGTTCCATCCCTCCTCTGGTCTACAGCATCGCCAGCCGCTCAGACAAACAGGTCAGTGTGAAGAGATGGGAAACTGAAACTGTCATCGACTGGTTAGTGGATACTGAAACTGGATAAAGGAACTGGTGGTCAATGGGTTTTTACCACATTGCAATGACCAGCAGAAATGTTATAAACAAAGCTTTTGTAATTTTGGTGTAACAGTAACAGCAATAGTCTCTTATTAAAGAGGATTAAAGACTTGAACACTCACGACAACAACAACACAAATATATATTAATTTATTTCGGTGCACGTTTTCAGTTTTATCTGCTCTATTTCTGAATAATCCACTTCCAGGTAAACACAGAGAAGCAGAAGCAAATGATCTGTTGTCAAAGTCTGGAGACGTGAAGTAGTTCTGACGTCATTGAAAACACACAACAGCTCAGAGTTACACACTCTGAGCTGTTGTGTGAACCTGGGACTAAACAATATGTCAGTTTACTCTCTGTTTGAATTTACAGGCAGATAGAAAAACACACAAAACATGAAAACTTGTAGTTTTACACACATAGAAAAAGTTCATTACAGCAGAAAACGCTGGAAAGTCACGGAGATGATCCGAATGAACCCGTCAGGATTCTTTCTGTGATCCGCTGCAGTGAACATTGTGTTCAGGTAGATGTGTGTAGTCGTGTTTCTGTGTCGGCTGTGTATTTGTGTTTCGTCTGCACTGATCCGTTATGATCAGGACTCGCTTCAGACACATGGATTCAAACCTGGTGACGATTTAAAGCTCACGTGTCGGAGAAGTTGTCGTTCGACTTCAGAGCTGGTTTCACTTTGGATGTGTGATCAACGACCTGCTTTTCAAAATGGTGACAGGAGCTTTCATGCCTCGGCCACTTCTCTGTGATTCTTCTACTCATTGAAGAAGCTGAAGCCCGGTTCTCCAGGGAGAGAAGCTCTTATTCAAACTCGCTTCATTCATTTCTGTCTGTCTCTTTATTTCTTCACTTGTGAAACTTGATTGTGTTGAAACCTCCTGAAAGTCTCTGTCTGTTGGGATTCAACACATCTTTCATTCGACGCCATTATTTCAATATCAGGTTTGATTTAATTCTAAAAATAAAACCTCCAACCTTCAGATCTTTACTGCTCCTACTGACTCAAACTAATCTGTAGGTTCTGATTCTCGAAGGTTTGGGTTTAATCCATGTGTGTGAACCTGACCCCTGATGTTTTGTGTCTATTTATAATTTCGGTCCCTCAGTATCTTGTCCTGTGTGTATTTATAATTTATTGTCTTGTAGGTATTACTTTGTCATCTGTGCCCTTTTCTTTATTTTTGTTCCTTTTGTAATATCCTCCCTCGACCTCCTCGCTCCTCTCAGAAGGAAGGAGGAGAAGGAGGTGAGGAGGAGGAGGAGGTGGTGGAGGTGATGTGCCTCCCGGCCAGCGGGTGCGACTTGGAGCTCTACACCCCAGAGCCGCTATACCGTCACCAGCCTCTAGAGGCACCAGTAAGCCCCAGAGAATGCATTCTGAAAAACAACGAGTGGAAGAAAAAGGTTTTCACGTTCACGGCTGAGCTGCTGATCACAGTTATTACAACTTCACTGTCACACGCTTAGAATATTAAGATGTTTAATTCCAGACTGAAGCCAATCGGTGTCTGAAAGAAACAAAACCAGGTGAAATGGTTTCAGATTGATTTACTGCAACATTTCTACCACATCACTGGTTTAACACGTTTAAACCAGTTAAATACAAAATGTTTATTTTTCATAAAACTGATGATCTAAACGCATATCATAGATAATGTGAATTGAATTAGTCATTTCATTCCAGTGGATTCAGTGAGGTACATGTTCTAATTTAACAGTTAATCAGTTTTATCTGAACTGTGACTTTGCAGCTCAGCCAGAAAGTGACGAGTAGACGAGAGGAGCAAACTGTGAGAAGTGAAACCCTGACGTCCACTCAGTGGCTCATCCTCACTCTGCACCTGGAGCATCAAACACCAGACAGCTGAGTTCGTCCTGACAGCTGAGAGCAGAAGAACTCTGAGAATCAGTCTTAATGCATTAAATCATAAACCAGACTTATTAGCCAATGTCTGGAGGTTTTACATCTGGAAATGAAATTAAGTCTAATCTATAAATGAGAGGAATTGGACCTCCTGCTTTTTACTTCTATGTATTTCTGGTCAACATAAACAAATGTCCAACGATAAATTCAGTAATTAACTGATTAGTTAACATCTTAAACTAACTCGACTTTTATCTGCTGGTGAACGTCCAGAATCATTTTAATTAGAACGATTATTTAAAAATGACTGAACTCATCACTGATATGTCGTGAATGAGGGGACACGACCCAATGATGATCTATTAGACTTTTTCAGTGTTAACGGGCGGATCCAGAACCTTTTATCTTGGTTTTCTTTACTATGACGAGATGTGGTGTCAGGTTCACTGTCTCCAAACACCGCTGTGACCGATGGGTTCAGAGGAAAAGCCTCAGGACTCTCTTCAGATTACAGGTCATAACCTAACAGCTTGTTCAGGAGTCTGAGGGAAAGTGTTGGGATGGAATCGGAGCCGCTGAGTGGACGACAGTGAAGAGTTCTGTTTGCTCCGCTCCGTGTTTTCCTTCCTTCCTGCCTGACTGACGGACTGAACTCATTCTGGTTCACCTGGCCTCATTCTCTCTTCCCACTAAAACAAAGCTCCTCCTCCAAAAGCACCATCACCCTCCTCATCTGCCTTCATACCGATGAAGATGCATGAAAGTCCCCGAGCTGCTTCTTAACCACAACAACGACCCGCTGAGATATTTTAGATCATCTTCACATTTTACACATTTATTGTTCACTGCTTATGATCCTGACACATTCTGAAGTGTCTGACCTGTAGCGCTGGATTCAGAGGAGACGAGGACCTGGTGTTTCTGTGTGTGAGGTTTTCTTTGCGTTTGTTTGTTCCTTGTTTGTCTTCCAGCCGGGTGGGGTTAGTCTTTCTGAACCATCAGCAGTTAGTCAGCGCTCACATCTCCTGACATGTGACATTCCCATTAACAGTTTATAGAACCAGTTCTTTACTTGAGAGGTGTAAATAAGAGAAGAGCTGGTTTTGATCACATTTGAATATAATTATTGATGAATGAACAGTTTTAACTTTACTTCCCGTGGCCTTCAAAGCAAATACACATTTACGTTTCCTCTTGTTATGAGTTTCTCTCCCAGTGACGACTGGGAACCATCCCCAGTTTGAATGGTCTCTGCTTCCCTCCTCCCATCTCCTCCATTGACCTCTGATCATGTTTGACTCTCTTTAAATGTTGAGATGTAAATCATACGTTTATGAAGCCAGCATGTTCGACTCGTAAGTATCGAGACAAAATCAAATCAGCCCAGGTTTTGGTGATTGTTGACAAAACTGTCCTCATATTTCTCAGTGCCCCCCCCCCCCCCCCCCCCCGCCCCCCCGGTGAGTTTCCCGTCAGGCTCTCATTTATCCAGAGCCATAGATCTGACACAACCGTCTATGGCTCTTGATTCAGTCCATGATCTCCTTCAGTGGACGGACGTCTCACCTCAGCCCAGGGGAACTCACCTGTTAGTGGACGATGTAAGTCACCTGATCTGAAGGGACACGTGGTGAGAGTCATGTGACCGATGATGTCAGTCACATGAGCCGGAGGTCCAGAGGAGTCTGAGCTGTTTGGTCCTGATTCCCACAGTTTGCTGTGTGTTGTTGTTTGTGATTTTTTTTACTAAGACGTCCAGAGAACAGAACTAAACACTTCGGGCCCTCGTGGACCTCAGGCGTACAAAATCAACCCGGCATCAAAAAGTCAAAAATATCCACTTGTAGTTTTCTTCCCATCTACTGAGTTAAAGTGTTTTGGGGTTTTAAACTGTTCTAGTTCCTAAAGAGAGAGAGATCTCTGGTGTTCAGTTGTTGACGTCCGTGTTTGTCGTCCTGCAGCTTTTGATCTGTCCTCCCGTGACTCGGTTCTTCTTCGGCCGGCGGGAGCCCTTCCACAAGCTGCTGATCCAGGGGGACTCGGCCGGCCGGCTCTCCATGTGGAGCATCCCGGAGACCTCGCCCCTGCAGCCGCTGTCCACCGCCGCGGGTAAGGACGCCGGGACATCACAGAGCTGAACAAACACTCTGTAAGATGAGAAGCTAATTCCTTATGGACGTGGTGGTAAAAGTGGGACATCTAGTGGCCAATGTCTGTAACGACAATTATAGGAAAATGAAGGCTTGGGGGGAAATAGATTCACACTCATTGATATTTCACATTTGCGTGAGTCCTCTGATTTAATTTGTATTGATGAAAGTCTTACTTAGAGACTTGTCCCTGGTTTGATCGTCTCTTCTTCTGGCTGCAGAGCTGCAGGTGTCGTCCAGCGTCAGTCTCCAGGAGGCGTTTGATAAGTTGACCCCCGTGTCTGCCGGGATCATCGACCAGCTCAGTGTCCTGCCCGGCAAAGAAGAACCCATCAAGGTAAATTCATGACTTCATCGAATCAATACTGGAAACAAGGGAATTACAATCAATTTACATTTAATTACAGTTGGTTCCTAAAGCTTTTGGTATAATTGTTGCTCCCTCGCTGTGTGTGTCTGTCCCCAGGTGACGGCGAGCGTGTACATCCCGTCTCAGGGCCGGATGGTCTGCGGCAGAGAGGACGGCAGCATCATCCTGGTTCCTGCCACTCAGACCGCCATCGTCCAGCTGCTGCAGGGGGAGCACATGCTCCGCAGAGGTGAGGGGGGGGAGGGACGTCCAGGGAAATAAAGCTTTACTATCAACCGCTAGACTTTAGTTGTCACAAAACATGTTGTTTCAGTGTCTCGTGTCCATTGTGTCCATTGTGTGCGTCTGTCCCACAGGCTGGCCGCCCCATCGCACCCTGCGAGGTCACCGGAACAAGGTGACCTGCGTCCTGTACCCGTACCAGATCTCCCCCCGCTACGACCAGCGCTCCCTGGTGTCCGGGGGCGTGGACTTCTCCGTCATCGTCTGGGACATTTTCACCGGGGAGATGAAACACATCTTCTGTGTCCACGGGGGGGAAATCACGCAGCTCATCATCCCTCCTGAAAACTGCAGCGTAAGACGTGTGACACTCGTCCCTGTTCGTCCCTGAGACCTGTTTGTCTTTCACCACGGGAGACACAAGGGACATGTCCTCATTCCGTCTTTATTCCTTGATGATCTCAACGCTCTGTGTTTCCTCTGCAGAACCGCGTGCAGCACTGCGTCTGCTCGGTGGCCAGCGACCACTCCGTCGGCCTGCTGAGCCTCCGGGAGAGGAAGTGCATCATGCTGGCGTCGCGACACCTCTTCCCCATACAGGTCATCAAGTGGCGCCCGGCAGACGACTACCTGGTGGTGGGGTGCTCCGACGGCTCCGTCTACGTCTGGCAGATGGACACAGGTGAGAACCGGGGGCTGCACTTGTCACTGCTGACGTACATGAGCGATGCTTCCACTAGAGGGCAGTGCAGAGTCAAGTCAACAGCAGCATGGCCACTGGAGGGCGACGTTTTAATAACCATTGTTTCTTTAACATGTTCTATCGTTAGCTGATCGGTTGAGTTGAAGCTGATACTCTTATCTAAAGTCCCTCTTTAGAAACTTCTGGCTTTGTCTCACCTGAACTATTAGCTACTTCTTTCTAAACCCCCCCCCCCCCCCGTATCTGACGTTGAACATAAATGAGCCTTTAAAGGTTTTTATTTTCATATCGATGGTCTCATCTCACTCTTTGCTCCTCGGCGCCCCCTACCCTCCGTTCAGTTTAAACCAAGACACAGTAATCAGCCGGCAACATGTATGTGGTGCAGCATCAAGGTAACATTAAGTTGAATGATGACTAGCCACTGGAAAGAAGACCGTGTGTGTATGTGCGTGTGTGTTTGTGTGTGTGTGATTGTGTGTGTGTGCATGCGTGTGCGTGTGTGCACGACCTGAATGAGTGCTGGGAGATTGCAGGGTGACTAAGTGTGAAATTAAGGAAGGTGTGTGTGAAGTCAGGCGTTAGACATGTAATAGGCTCAGAGTCCCTCACACACACACGCACACAGACACACACACACAGTCACACACACGCACACACACGCACTCACAGACACACACAGACACACACACACAGGTATAATGGTGCCACTTCTCCTCTCACTCAATACCAGAGCCAATACTGATGTCAGCTCTGTCTGCAGCTAATGATGTCTCTCTAAACCTTTCTGTGGCTTTTCTCTGAAGAGCTGTTGCAGCGCGGAGACTCTGTCTGTGACCTGAATCATATTCCAGAGATAATAGATGATGAGACAAAGTGTGGAGGGAGATGGTCTGAGAGAGAGAGAGAGAGAGAGAGAGAGAGAGAGAGAGAGAGAGAGAGAGGGAGCGTTTGCCAGATTGATATAAATAGAAGGAGAGAGCAGGGATGAGAAGGATTGATAGACACAGGAATAGAGCGGGGGTGAGACGAGAGGCACAGAAAGATGGAGGCTGAGATAACGTCTGTCTGCTTCACCTCCTCCTCCGACACATGGACACATTCCTCAGAGACAAGAGGAGGAGCCAGACCAGCTGCTCCTGACCTGTGGAACCAGGGAAACCATAATACGAGAAGGGAATCAATACGATAATGGAAACACTGGTTTATTAAAAAACAATCATTGTTGCATTCACATCATATATATTATTTATTTGTTGAACATTTCATTGTGTTTATAGTGTTTCTTTATTTTTACCTTTTCCTAATATTTCTATCAGATCTTTGTATTATTTAGAGAAATTAACAAAAGAAATTAAAAGAAAATGTCCAATGCTTAAGAAAGTGGAAAAGAAATTCTGCCAGTTTAAATTAATCTTCTTCCTCGGCTCGACCTTTCTGAAAGTTTCCAGAACATCGGTTGTGTAGTTTTTGTGTAATGCTGCTAATGGACAGAAAACATACACAATGGAGGAAATGAGATGAGACCTTGTGTGTCAAGCTAACTTTAGCCTGAAGGTGGCGCCAGGAAAGATCGTGAAGTAATGTGAATATCTGAGGCTCATTTATATTTACACAAGTTCATCTGTGTGCAGCAGTTGTTGAGGTGTCTCGCTCTTTGTGTGACGCTGGTGGTTGTGTCTCCAGGAGCCTTGGACCGGTGTGTGATGGGCATCACGGCGGTGGAGATCCTGAACGCCTGTGACGAGCTGGCGCCGGCCACCGTGGACGCTCTGAGCCACTCGGCCGTGAACCTGAAGCAGGCGATGACTCGCCGCAGCCTGGCCGCGCTGAAGAACATGGCCACGCACAAGCTGCAGACGCTCGCCACCAACCTGCTGGCGGCCGACAACGCCGACAAGGTACACACACACACACACGGTCCTGAGAGACACACAAACACACACAGTTGGTCAGAAAGCTGGCCGAAGTCCCAGTCCAATTAAAACACTGCTGGAGACAAACCAAAGGTCAACAATATTGTGAGCGTGTGTGTGTCTGTCTGTGTGTGTGTGTGTGTGTGTGTGTGTGTGTGGGAGATAAACAGACCGCTGGTGTCTCCCAGGGACGCATGAACTATCTTAAATGTCAGAAACAGTGCAGTGTCTCTTTTCTCCGAGCTTGACTTTCCCGGAGAGCAGCTCAGATTTAGAGAGATGATGAAGGTCAGTGCTGCAGAACTGACACGACGACCCCCGTTCACACCTGGTGTCGAGCATCCGAGAGCTGCAGGTGTGAACCCAAGCGGTAGAACCCAAATTTCTCCTCCTCAGAAAAATAGCTGTAGTGTTTTCATATTTTATAAATCCTGATGAAATTCAGATTTGACATGTTAGCGAGTTCCATCCAGCCCTGATCACAGAAAGCTCTGGAATCTCCTCGTCTTTCCAAGTTGACGTCTTCGTCTTCTACGTCTCCTCTTCATCAGCCTGAGACATTTGTGTTCTTCCAGTTTCACGTCCCTCTGACATGTTCCAACGTATCTCACAGACAGAACAGACAGAACCTCCAGAACAAGTAGAAGTTAAAACTCCAGGTATATTTCATGTGAGGCGTCTTTTCTCCGGCGGGCGGATGTGAAGTGAACTGACGGAGTGAACCCGGCCCACCTGCACCGCCCGGCACAGAAAACAAACACCATGAATAATTCAGGTTCTGAGCAGTGTTCAGTTCAGCTGCTGCAGTTTGACTTTCACCTCCGCCGCTCGTCTTCTCCTCCTTTTGTCGTTTTGTTTTTCTTCCTCCCTCCAGAATAACCTTTGTGTTGTTTCTCTGCTGCGTGTGTGTGTTAGATTTACTGTAGGTGTCCCCCAGGCTTTTCCATAACTGCCCATAATCACAGCTCTTTTCTGAAAAGGCCAACACACACACACACACAGACACACACAGAGCAGCTGCAATCTGTTCCCCCCCGCTCCATCAGAAATACATCACTGCTGTTCCTGTTTCTCCAGCTCGGAGTCGCTTCTCCTCATATCTCCTCAAATTATGGGTCAAAACCACCACTTTCCTCTGCGTGAGGGTGTGTGTGTCTGTGTGAGTGCGGCCGTGTGTGTGTGTGTCTGTGTGTGTATGTCTGCACGCTCCCCCACTGGGAGTAATGACAGATAATGACCATGAAATGTCAAACTATCAACCTGAGCATTACACCCAGCCAGCTGTAAGTCATTGTGTGTGTGTGTGTGTGTGTTAACAGCTGATGTTTGTGTGTCTGTGTGAGGATGTTGTTGTGTGATTCTGAGTTTGTCTGGTTCCAGGTTTGCTGAAGCAGCTGATGTGTGAAGATTTTTTTTTAACTATTATTTAATAAATAGAAAACTTATTTACTGTAACTGATAATTCATTGATTAGTTTCAGAAAGGACAGACATTTTAAAATAATTTTTTTAAACTGAAATACAAAAAGATTAACCAATATGATTGGTTTGATCACATAAAAACTATATAGCTGCAGATTTAGAAGAAAGTCTGTGTCATTATAAAGATGTAAATTCTTGTTGTTAATAAAATCAGATCCTTCAGCTTCTGGACAGAAAACAACAGTTTTGATAATTTCCCCAAATATTCATCGCTTCTTTCTTTTGAACGATTTCAGTCTCAAAAACTGGATTGAGATGTTGATGCAGTGACATTTTTCTACATATTTGTGTGTGTGTGTGTGTGTGCGTGTGTGTGTCTCCCTGGTGTGTGTGTGTGAAAGTGCAAGTGTTAGTTTACAGTGTTGTATGCCAGAAGCGCCCTGCAGGACAATGACCTTTAGACCCACTGCCCAGGAGCTATAGGACACTGTGTGTGTGTGTGTGTGCGTGTGCGTGTGTCTCTGTGTGTCTCTGTGTGTGTGTGTGAGATAAGAAATGGACCTGTCAGTTCTTTAGAAATATATTGGACATAAAACAAGACTTTGCCTGAATTTGATTCCTTTTTGCTTTTTTGGTCACTAAAGAAATTTAAATATTAGTTGATCTTCACATGTGTGTGTCTGTGTGTATCTGTGTGCGTGTGTGCGTGTGTTCACTCAGCCTCAGAGAACATTTAATATCCACTCAGTCACGAGCCATTAAAGCTTCAGTGTGTGTTTATCATCGTCAGTGTGTGGATGTAATGTGCCTGTTTCCCTTTAGATGGCAGTGTTGATCCATCTTAACCACACACACACACACACACACACACACACACACACATTGATGAGGCACAAATGTCTTTTACTCAGTTAAAATATTTCTGACACATTCCAACTATTATTAGTATATAGCTGAAGCATCATTATCTAATTTAATAACAATAATGATATAGTGCAGACACTAATAATCCTATTATAGGATATATATTATAATAATATTTATCATAAAATATCACATGTACATTAATGAATAAACACTAATAACTGCACATAAACACTGTGGAGAGTGTGTGTGAGTCAAATTTATTTACACACATTTAAAAATGTACACGGCACACACACACACACACACACACACACACACACACACACAGTACTGAAAAAGAAGATCAGCATCACAGCTTTGACAGGAAAGTGTTCTCTGAGGACTTGTGTCTGTGTGTGTGTGTTTGTGTGGCTGTGTGTGTGTGTGTGTGTGTGTGTGTGTTCCAGCTGCAGGTGTATTGTGTCTCTCTGTCAGTCACGAGTCTCTGTAGCTAATTATTGTTCAATCTCTGTCACAGTCACATCCAGTTCAATTCAGAAAGCTTTATTGACACAAAAAAGGATAAAAACAGTGTTTTATGAAACCAGAAATATCAACAGAAACATGAAGTGTGTCTCAAGTTAGAATTCAGGACAGAACGTCAGTGAACATAACTAGGACTAAAATAAGTGAATATAAATATGATCCTCTGTAAAGTAGAAGCTGATTCAACAGTGAGAAATAGAGCGTTGTGTGTTTCTCCTGCAGGAGAAAAGAGCTGTGACACAACAGCAAGAAGATTCGTTCATTACACGGATTTCCTCTCGTCTTTTTCTCGTTTATCTCCTCACTTCATTCTTAATCACCTCCTCCTCCTCCTCCTCCTCCTCCTCCTCCTCCTCCTCCTCCTCCTCCCCCTCCTCCTCCTCCTCCATCAGGGTCGGACTCTAACAGCATCACAGTCGTCTGATTACAGTCATCAGGTCATTAACATGTAAACAAACAGCTCCGCACACACGTCTCCGCTAATTCAATTAAAATTGAGCGGTGTGTTAGTATTGGTGGTAAATACAGCTCTGTGTGTGTGTGTGTGTGTGTGTGTGTGTGTTAGTTGTGTATCTCATTTATAAGGAGTAACGATGCTGGATTCCTCTTTTTGTTAGTGGATTAAAAACCTGCCGATATGAGTCTGGATTTGTGTCTGAATTCATGAGTCTTGATATTTCTCCTTCTTCTCCTTCTTCTCCTTCTTCTCCTTCTTCTTCTCCTTCTTCTGCTTCTTCTCTTTCTTCTCCTTCTTGTCACACACGCTGCATCTTTTAAACATTCATCCCTGTTTCTCTCTCTCTCTCTCGTTCAGGGCAACCTGCCGAAATACTCCCACAATGCCCTGGTGGTCCAGGCGATGAAGACCAACCTGACGGACCCTGACATGCACGTGCTGTTCTTCGACGTGGAGGCGGTGATCATCCAGCTGCTGACGGAGGAGGCCCAGAGACCGAGCCCCACGCTGGTGTCTCCGGAGACGCTGCAGAAGAGCCAGGCCGGGGCCGACAAGGGGGGGTCCTTCCTCGCCAACAAGATCTTCAAACAGGTCGGCAAACACATCCACTGGTTTCACACTGGATCAGGACGATTACTTTATTCTTTAGTGTCATGATCTCATCCTCTTGAAGAAGTCTGTGTTTTTATGATTAATGCCGTCCTGTTCAAACCAGGTGAAGGAGACGATGAAGGAGACCATAAAGGAGCACCTGCTGGACGAAGACGAGGAGGAGGAGGAGGAGATGAGGCGGCGCGAGGAGAAGTCCAAGTCTCTGAGTCTGCTGGAGTACAACCTGACCATGGACACGGCCAAGCTCTTCATGTCCTGCCTTCACGCCTGGGGCCTGAACGAGCATCTGGACGGCATCTGTCTGGAGCGGCTGGGCATGCTCCGCCCGCACTGCCCCATCTCCTTCGGCCTGATCTCCAGAGGAGGTCACATGTCCCTCATGCTGCCCACCTTCAAGGTACCGCCACAGAAATATACAAAACAGACGACCTGAGCTCTGATCACCACGTCTTCATCGTTAGTGTCATGGTCGTCTTCGTCTTTGTTTCCCAGGAGTCTTTGCTGTATCAGTTGTCTCTGGCCACAGGACGGACGCTGACTCTGTCCGACATCGTGGGGAAGGGGACGTACGGCGTCTCCAGGGCCGTCACCACACAGCACCTCCTGTCCATCATCTCTCTGGCCAACACTCTGATGAGCATGACCAACGCCACCTTCGTCGGGGAGCACATGAAGAAAGCACCGGCCAGGTAACACACACACACAAACACACACACACAAAATCAACACACAGCTGTAGGGGGCGCTCTATTGGATGGTGAAGTAGAAAACTGTTTCCTACATCAACTGTATATAAAGATGGACGACTTGATCGCCCCCTGGTGTCTGGCTGCAGTGCAGTTCATGAACCCCCCCCTCCTCCATGTCAGTGGTAGACGTTAAATAAATGTTTGTCATATCAGGTCGTTCTTATCTCACTGATGTTTGTTCATGTTTCTGATCAGTTTGGTCTTATTTAGTTATTTGATGATTTAAAAACGGGCTGAGACGTCATGGCTGACTCCTGATTGGTCGAGCATGACCTTAATACCCCGGCACAGACAGGGCAGTGATGTCATCGGGACAAGATGGCAGCAGGAGTCCTCTTTATTTAGAGTCTCCGTTCAGAACTTTGAGCTGAATCAAAGTGTGTGTGTGAAAACTTGGAATCCATCTTGTAACCAGTGAACGTCAACAATGAGTGAAACCAGTTCAGAAAACCTGAGAACAAAAAACAAACACCAGTATCTGGACGTGTCTGATCACACGTGCTCCACATGTTAGTGGATGTTTTCATCCAGAAGATCAGAATTCACAGAGAAACACCTGAAAAACAAAATGATAACACAGGCAGCCTGGAGCAGCAACTAGATTCAAACCACAGAAACACACACACACACACACACAACCACACACACACACACACACACACACACACACACACACACACACACTCACACACACCCTGATTGTTTAGTCCGTCTGAGCTCTCATTGTGCTGTGAAAGATTCAGCACGGAGGTGGAGGTCCTGCAGCTGAAGCACCAACACATCATTTCATCACCGCTGCTCAGAGGAGCCTGCAGGTCGAGAGAGACTCGTGTGTTCGGTCTGTTTCTCAGTTTCTCTGTTTCTCAGTTTCTCCTCCTCGTTCAACATCTTTATTAAATAAACATAAAACCACGTTTACTGGATCTGTGGTTTCTGCACAGGTCTCATTGTTCTCAAACTTTTTACACCTTAAAACCTTCAAGTGTGCCTCTAACAGACGATGTGTTTAGAATTTCAGCTCATCATCAGTTTTGTTTTTACATTGGTTATAATTAAGATCTGTGTTCTTGGTCAGACGTCGTAAAAAGTTCGTACTGATTCCCATCCAACCTGAGACGAACCAATCACAGCCCTTCTGCTGAAAGGGGGCGGGGTTTATGACTGATAGAGGAGCTCCACTGAAACATTTCTGTTAACAACCAAGATGGCGGCTGCCGAGAATCTTTTATCTTGACTTTTAAAACTGGACTGAAGAACAACTTTTTATTAAGATCATCTCAAGGCTGTTTGCTTTGTAAGGTCGATACTCTAAAAACAGATTTTAATGTTTATACAAACCGATATGAAAGTGTCTGAATCCTTTTGTGGAATAACAATTAGATTCAGCTGATGTTCATTCTTTAATTTATGGTTCATTAAGAGTCAAATAGTCCATAAAGCACTTTGTATTAGGGGCGTGGGTACAGTGTGATTGACAGCTAGTACCGTCCAATGGCTGCAGGTGTAGGTGGGCGTGTGCTGTCCTTGAACTCTGAGGCTCCACCCCCTGCTCCTCCTAATATGGTGACTTCTGGTTTCTGAAAACCAAGATGGCGCTGAACAGGATGTCAAACAGTGAAACCACCAGTGTCTCCTCCGTGTCATTGATTCACATCCAGACAGGATGAAAGAATGAAGCTCTGTGATTGGAACATGGTCGACTGGACTCATCAGAAACAAAGAGCTTCACAGGAGAACAGAAGAACAGGCAGAAGTTCTCAAAGCTGCTTTTTACTTTGTTGGAAACACAGAAGTTGTCCTGTGCGTCGTGTCCACATCAGAGCGGCTGATGGAGAAGCTGGAGACGCTTCTATTAAACTCAAACACACAGATCTGCTCTCTGCTCGTCTCCACCTCACAGTCCAAACCAGACACGCTCAATATTTCAAGGTGTTTTGGGCTTTTTCATGTTCCCGCTCTTACATTTATGACGGTGGAAGAAGCTTCATCCCACAGAAACCACAACAAGACCTCCACCGACTCCAAACAGGGCTCACGTCTCCTCACCTGAGGACACGTCTGGACGTCTCCTCACCTGAGGACACGTCTGGACGTCTCCTCACCTGAGGACACGTCTGGACGTCTTCAGGCCTAAACTTTGATTGGACTTCGAGTTTAAACTCTTTAATTTATTGTTTCTTCCTCGTCCGTAGAATCACAGTTTGCAGTTACTGTCCCTGCTGCGTCCTCCTGCAGTGAAGGAGGTGTTTTGGATTAACTGTTGGACGGGGGGGACACTTCTAATCTACACCAGTCCATATGGATTCATTTCCACTGTCAGCGCACCACAGTTCCCAGTTTATCTTGTAAATAGAAAAATTTATGTTTTTGCTGCTTTTTTCCATTTGAGCTCAGAATTTCCAATCACACCTGAGCCACATTTTAAGTGCAGACATTTGAAAGTAAGATTTTCTTCAGGTTTGAATTGACTCAAGTTTAAACTAAAATGGATGAGTTGAGATTTTATTTAGATAATAACCCTCAGACCCAGTCGCACACATTACACATGCAGATAGAAAATCAGATAACGTGTTGAGCTGCATCGATAGAATTCTGTCTCTCTGACCTCGTGGGTTATCGTCCATAACAGACTTTATCAGAGGGTTAAGATTTACTTTTCCTAATTTACACTTTCTAAAATTAAGAAATGATCTTTAAAATGTATCTAATCATTGGGGCCGATTACAAAATACAGAATACAAACAGTGTGAGGACCCTGTTGAATTACTCAAGATTATTTCATAAGCAGTGGAAACACTGAGGAGGAGGAGGAGGAGGAGGAGGAGGAGGAGGAGGAGGAGGAGGAGGAGGAGGAGGAGGAGGATTTTCTTATTTTTTATTTTTCCTTGAGATAGTGAAACTGTGTCCTTGTGAACCACACAGTGTGTGTGTGTGTGTGTCATTATGTTTCTTTGTGTGTGTTACAGTGAAAGGCTGTGAGAGCAGGTGTGTGTGAGAGATTGTTGGGGGGGGGGGCACATGCAGGTGCTCCGTTCCTCTGAATGGATCTCACTGCCTCATCTGTGAAGAATGTGTGATCACATTATCATTTAAAAAACAAAAGAGTATATTTTCTATTTCTTAAGGAATCAACATATTTACCCCCCCCCCCCCCCCCAACCATGTCTCTGTCGTCCAGGTCATCAAACAGTTTGTGTCATGATCTCAACATGTCACCTTCCTCCTCATCACTTTTCAGAATGTCCCTGCTGTAGGGACATTTTGGTATTTTAAATTTCTTTTTAACCATGAACTTTCTCCCTGCTAGTGATCACTGCATTGATTGTTGTATTTGAAGTGTTTGTGTGTCTCTGAAAGTTTAGACGCCTCCAGTCTGTTCAGGCTCCGGACTGTGTCCTCCACCCACAGTTCAATAGGCTGGAGCCTGAGAACGAAGAGACACACTCACAGACACACACACAGACACAGACACACACACACAGAGACACACACTGAAATTCAATATGTTAGTTTCAGGAAACTGAACTAAAAAAATGTTGTTTGGGAGAAGTCCTGGATGTATGTATCATTGAGTGTGTTTCTTTGTATTGACTGTCTGTGTGTGTCTGTGTGTGTCCTGGCCCTCCTTTCTCCTCCCTCCTTAATATTTCATGCCTCCTCTTTGTGATCCTCCTCCAGGCCTCCTCGACCAGGAGGAACCCCGGAGTCTCCTCGCAGGACGCCGGCCGTCCCCCCCCAGCCCTCCTGCCCGGCGCTACAGGCCCAGATCAAACAAGGTAGCTACAAAAGGAGGGGCGCTCACTTCACACACCCCCAGGGCCCCGGGGGGAGGAGGCAGGAGGAGGGGGTTTGATAATGCAGCCCACTGGCGATAAAGCCCACAGAGAGTTACACAAAAAAAGCCAAATATCACAGGAGGAAGCTGCTGCTGCTCGCTCGGCCGCTCTGTAAAGGACGCTCCTGCTGGGAACTCGATTTGGGGATAAAACCCACGACCACGGCTCCACGTCGGGTCTCTACTTGAGTTTGATTCAGGAGAGACTGACTGAATATTAGATCTGTTAAGTTGGGAAAAAGCACTTTTACATTTTCACACTGGGAAAATCGTTTTACTCCGAGTCTCATGGTGGAGAAATGTAATGGAGAGGTTTCATCCACTGATAGTGACTGATAGTCTGCAGAGAGTAACTGATCAGTAATCGATTACTATATTCATCCTCAACTATTTTTGATCATCGATTAATCAATATGTTTTCTCAGCTTCTTTGAAGTGATGCCTCCTGTAACGAGGGTGAAGTGAATGTCTCTGAAGTTAGTTTCACAACTAATCGATTAATCAAGAAAATAATTGACAGATTAATTAATAATTGGAAATAATCGTTACTTGCATGTAATGGTTAACAACCTATAATCTCCTATAGAGAGTGAAGCCAACAGATTCAGTTCAATCACCTCAGCATCAAACAGAGTTTTATGGATCTGAAAGTTGTGATTGGAGATTTAGTCGAGAGGTTGAACAGGAGAAAGAAATCCACTCAGTGAAGGTGATAAAGGAAGTTTGGTCTTTCACTGCAGTCGTCACCATCTGCCTAACACACACACACACACACACACACACACACACATAGACACACACACACACACATACACACACACACACACAGAGACCCACACAGACACACACACACACCAGGACCCCCCCATCATAAGACGAGCTCAATACCTACAAACACACACGTACATGTGCCATGGGTGGCACCCTCGGTGTGTGGGTGTGGAGGTTGGGGGGGGGGGGGGGGTGCTATTGTCACGCCTTAATGGAGGCCAAGCGTGACAAGCGCGTGGACTTATTCATGCCACACGCCTATTCACCACCATTCAGAGGGAACGCCCGGCCGTGACCTCTGCTCAGCCAGCTACTTCAACTGTGTGTGTCTGTGTGTGTGTGTGTGTCTGTGTGTGCGTGCGTGTTAAGGAGCGTGCTGTTAACCCTGCTCACTGTTTCTTTTCACATGGAAATAAATGAGGGGCCTCTAATATACTGCAGCGTTTAGAGGGAGGTGGATGAAGAGACCAGGGTGATTTAAAAAAAAACTACAAACATCTTAGAGATATTATTGAGATATAGATATTATTACAGGTAGTTTTAAAAAAGAACTTTATTTTTCTCAGGTTTGTTTCTTTGTCTGCACATCGACCCAAACCCTATGCTGGACTGGAATTACACTTTACTGCCTTATTTTATTAGTTTTGTTCATTTCTATCAGTGATAACAACACCTCACCCAGTTAGGAGTTTTGATCTGGGACGTAACTGCAGCCAACTGTTTGTGGAAAATAATTATTTGTGATTCATTAACTTGATCAGATATTGTTTCTATATTTCTGTCATGTTGGTGTTTCAGCTCTTAAATACTGTTTCTGTCCACGTTCAAGTTTTAAACACGTCAGTGGCTCTGAGTTTTGTGAAATCTTTGATAAATATTTATTTAGAATCCTCAGGTTCGATATAAATACTAAAGCTCATCTGCATCTGATAAAACTTTATGATTAACAACAACATAAAAATCCTTCATATCCGGACGTCATGAAAAACTTCTGATAGTTAAACTAGAAAATGTAAAACATGACACAATTAAGATAAATCCAATTTCCTCAAACAATGTTTTTTATCCTGCACCAACGCTACAGCGACCTGATTCTCTCTCTCTCTCTCTCTCTCTCTCTCTCTCTCTCTCTCTCTCGCTCTCTCTTTCCACTTCTCTCTGTTTCTTTCTCTCTCGTCCTTTTTACTCTGTCGTTCACTGCATGGCTTCAGCCTGCCGCCCGTTCTCTGGAAAGAAAACCTCCCACGCACCTCTCTCTCTCTCTCTCTCTCTCTCTCTCTCTCTCTCTCTCTCTCTCTCTCTCTCCCTCTCTCTCTCTCTCTCTCTATGTGCACATCTGTCTGTTGTTGTCTTTGTGTTACATGTTTTCTATGTGGAAACAGATTTATCAAGTGTGTGTAAATGTTGCGTTATCAGTAAGGGAATAAACCGTCTATATAAAGGTTTCAGGTTTCTGGCTGAATTATCAAATCTATCTTTTTAACGACTAATTAGTTTGAACAGAAATATTATGAATCCTGCTGATATTAATGAATCTGTTGAACATTTCCCACTGAAAACATGATGATGAAGTTTTAGTGCCAGAGTCTGAAATCTTTGTGTCATGATCCAGGATTTGATCTTTTCGTCCCTGAACTAACCTCTGGTTTCTCGTCTCTCTACCAAGTGGTTGATGGGAAATAAAGTGTCACTGTCTTAGTTTGTTTTATTTTGACATATTTGTGCCTGTTATGAACTTTTTAAACGTGATACGTCGCCTTGATCTGCACAGGAAGTCTTCTCTGCTTTATTCAAATTTTTGTGTATTTGTTTCTATTTTCTCACTTTTTATTTTACCGGCTAGTATTGTACAAATTCATTTTTCAGTTTTTGTCCTTTTATTTTTTGCTTCATCTGGTTTGTTTTTTATTCTTTCACTTTTTATTTCATGTTTTCTTTTGTGTTTTTCGTTTCCTGCTCTTTATTTGTTTTAGGCACGTTTCCTTCTTCTCTGCTTCCTGACTCGTTCATCTTCTCTGTTTTATATTTATATCTTTCTAACCCCGTTCTTTCCTGCTTGACTATTTCTCTCCTCTTCCTTTTCAAGCTGCTGTAGCTGCCGCAGCCAACACTGCTAGGGCTCCGGGGGCCCCTGGGGCCTCTCCCCATGGGGCCCCTGGCTGCCCCAGCCCCGGCCCTGACTCTCATAACATCCCCTCAGTCAACGAAGGTACAGACTGAACTGACGGGTTCCACTTAGGGAACGTCCTGCAGCCATTCTCTCTTTTCCTCTGTCACTTATTTTCTTATCTGGCGCTTCCTAGCAGCCTTTCTTCTGTCTTCCTGTCTCTTCTCTCTTTCCAACGTATATTTTTTATTTTTCATTGTCCATTCCTATTCCTCTCTCTTCTCTAGACTTCCCTCTCTCTTTATGTCATCACCATTCTTCACCTCCTCTCTCTTGGTTCCATCAGTTATTCATCTTCCCGGGTTTTTCTCCCCCTTCTCTCACCTCGGGTCTCGTCCCCTCATCTCTCTCCTCTTGCATCAGTCTTGTTTTTCCCTGCAGCCAGTGTTAGGTTTTCATCTCCGGTGTCTCGCTCCAGTTTTAGCAGTGTCTTTGTCCTTGTTTTGGTCGACAGCGCCGTCTCCTGTGTTTATCTGTCTGTCTGCCATCACTGAGTTCAGTCCACTTTCAACCACATCGGTTACAGAGGTTCATCGTTCTGGGTTCGACAATCTGAACGCTGCAGGACACAGGAAGGGGTCAGGTGGTTTTTGATTTGCAATCTAAATTCGAATGCTAGCAAACGAATCATAACTTAACAAACCAGCGGTCCTCCAATGTCATCTATTCACTTCTCAATTTACAATAATCATAATAATTAAAAAAGGAACCCAGAACGAGCTTTCGAGCGCAGCAGAATGTGGGAGCACAGCGTGATGTCATCTGCAAAGAAGTGGACTAACATTTTGATCTGATGCATTTGAGAGTGTGTTGACCTCAGTTCTGCTCTTTGTCCTTTGTCCTTTTTCAGTTGTTGGCAGTGATGCACAGTCCTGCCCTGTTTTTGACTTTGTCTCCGTCCGTCTCCGTCTGTCTGTGCGTCCTGATGCTCACTGTTTGCATGCTTGCTATTTTCCGCCTGATGGAAAAGAGGGAATGTGTCTCACACACTAAACAATTTAAATGGAACAAATACAAAAAACCCAACTTCAAAGTTAGAAACTAAACTAAACGAAAACATTTAAAAACATTTAGTGTAGCTCAACTTAAATGCCACAATCACAAGTTATATTTATTTGATCCCACTAGAAACCTAATGCTTTTTCATTCTTTTTAAACAGCTATTATTTATATTCTTTTCAACAGGGTGTGGACCTTAACCTTGGAGGCTTGTTAACCCGTCTACCCACAGAATGTATTAATCTCTGGTTCAGAGGGAAGTCAAGTTCCTGCTGGAAGTTCAGAACCTCTGGTTTCAGAGCCAAAATAATGTTTCACATGGTTCTCTCACAGAAAATGTCAAGCATGCTCCCAGAGTCTCCGTCTCAGTACCTGTAGGAATAGTTTAGTAAAATCAATCTGTGCAGCTGAAGTAGCAGCAGTAGTTGTAACATACAGTGAAGCCTCTGTCACTAACTGTTTACCAGGGTTAGCATGTTTATCACGTGGTGAACACAGGATTCAGATGTGTCGCTCTCAGGATCTTATATTTGCGTATCATCAGTTTTATCTCAAACAAAAAAAGTTCTTTGAGGTTTCTGCAAGACAGTGATGCACATTTTGAAACTAGAGGTTGACTGATTCCTGTGTGATCTTCAAAGTTCACAGTTCCTCAGTTCTCCTGAATGCAGTATGTTTCTCACACTCCTCTGACAGTGTGAGTTTCCTCTGTATCTGTATATTTCGATGGCGGAGGTAAGTTTACCCGGAGTCTGGTAAAGAAATTTGTTTGGAATTTCTTTCCTGATTAAAACTCATTCAGTGTCCATCACACGAGAACATTTCACATGCATCCTCTCTGGAAACCATATATTCCACCAATATATGTGAATAAGGCGCCTGGTTTATGTTGAGTATCGACAAATGAACGTTTCAGTCCATTTTTCTGTCGGACGTGTAAAAGCCGGTGTATATTTCTCTGGTGTTTTGGTGTAAAATGTAAATATATGCCGTTACTCGTGGCTCAGACTGATGCAGCGGGATTTGAGCCCCTGTTGAGGCGATACCAAGACATTTTGAATGTTAGTTATACAACTAAGAATATGAGTTAGATAATTAAAGCAGGTTACTGTTAATCCCACTGAAAACCCATAAAGGTTTTCTCCTGTTTATCAGTAGAGTCGTTCTCACAGTTCAATCAGACACATTTGTATTCATGATGCCGAGGTATCGTTATGAGGCTGTTTACCTGTTGTTTACCTGTGAAACACCACCAGGCTCTGGTTAGCACGAACAAACACTTTGCTCTAACCAAGACTGTGAATAACTGTTGATTCCCATCACGTGTTTAACTGTTGTTTGTGTGAATTGTTTTCTTTCTGTGAGGATTGTATTAGTACAGTAACAGTCAGTGTGGGTGTGTGTGTGTGTTTGTGTGAGAGAGAGGTTGTGAGAAACCCACTGTTGTCACATGGAAGCATTTTCTTCTTTTACAGATTTAAAGAGATAAACAAATGGACATAATGAATTATTTGTTGATATTAAATAGTTCATAGCTGAAGGGAAATGCTCTTATTTGCTTTCTCACTGAGAGAGAATCAGTCTCACGTCTGCAGGAGGTTAAATTCATGTTTCAACCGTCCCTCCTCCATGAAACCAGTTTATCACTCTGCTCATCCTCCAACATGGAGGAGTTTACTGCAGTCGGCCACTAGGGGGCGATCACAACACTTTGGCTTCACTTTGGTATCTGACATGTCGGCCATCTTTATTTACAGTCCATGCTAATAACCAAGTCAATTTTCTTAGTCCTCAGAGGATTGATCGTTGACAATCGTTAATCTTCTCTCGTGCCTTCACAACTTTTCACTTTGGTTTTTAGTTTCCACTTTAACAACAGAGACAGAACAGTAACTGTTAAAGATGAAGTACCAGCGTGTCGGTTCTAACATGTGACAGCAGTGAGGTTTGTGTCTGAGAGTGAGAGAAGCTTCAGATGTTATTTATCCCCCAACCATTCCTAAAGTCTTTTCTGACACGTGTGTGTGTGTGTCTCTGTGTGTGTCTGTGTGTGTGTGCGCGCTCAGGGTGGAGTCAGCTGGCAGCCATGCACTGTGTGATGCTCCCTGACCTCCTCGGCCTGGACAAGTTCAGACCTCCTCTGCTGGAGATGCTGGCGAGGAGATGGCAGGACCGTTGTCTGGAGGTAAACTTCAGATCTGCTACAGCAAAAACATTCCACTGAATTCTGTGACGTTTGTTTATAAGGATAATCATAAATGATATTAAGTGTCTTTGCCTTGAATAACCTGTTGATGTGAAGATTATGGTTAATGAGAACATGACTCAGCTTCATCTCGTCTTTATAAACCTTTGCTCCGTCATGACTTCACCCTCTGTGTGGTCTTAGGTACGAGAGGCAGCACAAGCTCTCCTATTGGCTGAGTTGAGGAGGATCGGCCAATCAGGACGCAAGGACACCATCGACCTGTGGGCGCCGTACCTCCCTCAGTACGTGGACACCGTCAGCTCCCGTAAGTCCCGCCCTCTTTCCCCTGACCAGCCAATCAGTCGTCGTGGTTGTGTTCTTTAGTTACGGCTCAACTTCTTTTGACCATAAAATAAAAGAATAAAAACAAACTTAATACCTGAGCAGACATGAGCAGCTTTCAGACACGTCAGACGAAAATATGAACAAACCAAAAAGAAAACAAATATCTCCCATTGGAAAAGTGTCTTCACACACGTAGACGAAGATGTGAAGAGAGTTTTTGGTGATGTAAACATGATCACATGACCTCTGCAGCAGAGTTAATACATCACTTCCTGTCTGCGTCTGCTGCACCCGGCTGCTCCACCTCTCACCTGAGGGATGAGGATCTGAAGCTGTGTTGTTCAGCTGTGAAACACAAACTCTGGAGAAACTCTGGAGACGATTCTCTGGATTTTTTAGCCGGAGGTCGTGTCTGAAAGTAGCTCATCTGCCTCTAGCTCCGCATATTCCCTCGTGTGTCTCTCTCTCTCTCTCTCTCTCTCTCTCTCTCTCTCTCTCTCTCTCTCTCTCTCTCTCTCTCTCTCTCTCTCTGTCTATAGTTAGACCTGCTGATGGGAAGAAAGGTGAATCTCCACCTTCTTTTACTAGAAATGGCCTTCTGAAATGCTGTGTGTGCGTGTCTGTGTGTGTGTGTTACTGTGTGTGTGTGTGTGTGTGTGTGTGTGCGCTCGTGAGTCGTGATTGCTGAGGATGCTGGGGGTTTCTCAGGGGAACGGTTGCCATGGAAACGGGCACCAGTCAGTGTTGTGTTACCACAGCAGCACCGCAGGCTGGGGAGGTGGTGGGAGTGATGGACCGGTGACCTCAGGGGACGAGGAGGGATGGAGGGGGGGAGGGAACCGAGAGAGAGAGAGAGAGAGAGAGGGAGATAGAGCGAGGTTAAAGGGTCATTGAATCTGATCTGTGTGCTGCGCAGGACGACTGAAACAGACGGTAAGATGACTCCTGCTGCTCCTGGAAGTCCTGGAGCATCACGGGAGAGTCGGGGAATGTGTTGAATCCTCCAGAGGAGTCCTCTGAACCCAAACCTCTGCTCAGATCCATCTGTTCTTTAAATGCCACATGTGTCATCCTCACATGGTTTGATCTCAGAGTCCAAACCGTCTCCCTCATGTGAAGCAGGGTGTGTCCACCTCTTCTGTGACCCGGTGGTTTTGTCCCAAAATGCTCCTGAGCAGCTCTTCTTCTGGTTTTATATGATGGTCACAGACTTCTCTTACATTTCTTCCACTAGAGAAACACAAAGGTTCCTCTCTCAAACCAAATGATCTTTAGTATTAAACTCAGAACGTGTGCAACACATGGACGCTGTTAACAACGTGTTGTGTTGCCGACTTGAGGTGAAGTTCCCTTGAATTTTCCCAGTGGGAAACTAATTTTTCCAATTATTATTATTATTATTATTATTATTATTATATAATTACAGTTATTGAGAGAAATTCATGTGTTGTGTTCTCAGCAGTTACATGAAGCAGGAAGTCCAGTCTGCACTCACACAGGAAACAGTTTGAGTAAAAGAGAGGAGGAAACCGATAGAATTCATGAATGATAATATAATATAATAAAATCCATCATATACTCTACAGAATACTGTGCTTTACATCTCACACACTGTTGTCACTCACATGGGAGGATCAGTGTAACATAACGAGTTACTTCACTACAAAGCTATCATCAAATAGGCACTCTGTCAGCCTCTTGAGACACACACACACACACACACACACACACACACACACACACACACACACAGCTCCTCCTCCAGCAACAGAGTGGTTACACCTGTATTTATCCATTAGCTTTTAGTGCCGAGGAAATGTCACTGAGTCAGTGACGGAGTCCCACTGTCGCAGCATGAGGCAGATTGGACAATACACACACACACACACACACACACCACACACACAGACACACACAGCAGTAGCCATGGCTGACCTTTCAGCCTCCTGCAAGTGTTTAGAAAGCGTTAACACAAAGGAAACAGGAATGTTAACTTGCACTCAGAGCGAGAGAGAGAGAGAAAGAGAGAGAGAAAGAGAGAGAGAAAGAGAGAGCGAGAGAGAGAGAGAAAGAGAAACACACAGCCGACCAGAGTGTCATTAAAAACTGACGTAGACTCCGAGTCCAGAAAGTGAAGCCACTGTCTGAAACCTGTCTTCTGTGTAGTGACCAGCAGGGGGTGACTCCACCGGTAGTTTCTATAGAAATCTATAGAAAATGACTCAACTTCTCACTTTTTAAACATTAATAGACCATAAAGCACTGGATGTATTGGAGGAGTGGATACCCGGTGTGATTGACAGCTAGCACCATCCAATGGGTGCAGGTGGCAGGTGTATGTGGGCGTGTCCTCCAGCTCTCGTCACTGATTCGCCTCCTCTCAGAGAAGCAGGATGTTTAAACCTCAGTTCTCTGTCTGCTCGTCGTGCAGATGGCAGCCGAGCGACCTGCGAATAACAAAACACGAGCGTGAAGCTTTAATCTCTGAGGTGGAAGACGTCCTGAGCCGCGGGTGGAGGAGGCGTGGGAGGAAGAGCCCCGGAGAGAGGCTCTGAGGCTGGGCAGCGAAACGAGTGTACCTGGGGGGTCTCCACACACACACACACACACACACACACACTTAACACGCTGATAGTCACACACACTTGATTAAACAACATCCGCAGCATTGTTCACCGTCATACGTGCATGAACACACAGATTTAAGGGTCAAACTGTGAGAAGCAGCTGTTTCTTTGATCACTTCCCTCTCTCTCTCCTCTGCTCTTAGTTCACTGTCTCTCTCGATCGCCCGATCCCGGGGTTCTTTTCTCCTCGTCGAGCTCCGGCTGTTGAACATGTGCCTGCTCGTCCTCTCTCCTCCTCCGCCTCCTCCACCTTTCTTTAGTTCATATATCCCTCCATCACCGCTCCTCCACCTCTTCTTTTCTGATTTGTCATCCTCTCATCTTCTCCTCCTCCTCCACCTTTCCCCTCTTCTACTTTTCCTCAATTGTCCAACTTCACCACTTCTTCCTTCTTTCTACTTTGCTGTTCTTTTTTCCTGCTTCCTTCCTTCTTCCCCGTTTTCTTTCCTCTCTCGTTTCCTCTCCTCACCCTCCTTCTTTTATACTCTTTCCTTTCTCCACTCTGTCCTTCTTCCTCTCCTCTTCCCCGACTTTGTTTATTTTTCCTTTTCCATGTGGATTGAGACAACGTTGCATTAAATAGAGATTTTGTTTAAAGAAAATTGTAAAATTTAATAAAACATAATTATAACACATACAAATAAAACATATGTAACAAAAATCGACTGAATACAAATCTAAAATATAAATTGTCAAATTATTTCACAATTAGATAGGTAATAGGTCTTTATATTGAAAAAGGGAATTGAAAATAACAATATAAGGAAAGAGAAGAGGAGGAGAACGAGTGTGTTAAAGAACAGGAAGTGTGTGTTTTAAAAGGAGGAGTGGAGGCAGCAACAGAAGAGGAGAATGGGAGGAGGAGGTCCTGGAGGTTAACAAGGCATGCTGGGAGCTATGTGTCATGGCTGACATGACAAGCTTGACCTTGGAGCAGGGCAGAGTGTCTCCTCCCTCCCTGTTCTCCCCCTCCGCCTCCCGTCATCCGCCCCTCCTCCATCTCCTCCACCTCCCTCTCCTCTTTTTCTCCCTCATCTCCTCTATCTCGCTCTCCTTCTCATCCCCTTGGCCAGGACAGCTGAGTTATAGTGTGTGTGTGTGTGTGTGTATGTGGACTGGGAACGTGGACACCAGAATTACCCAGCAGCCACTGCACAGATGTTTACATCTAGACTCTGTAACGTCACTTCTTCCTGAACGAACTCTATGATTCATCTTCTCAACAACATCATCCAGCGTTTCCCACAAATTTCATTCAATTTGTGGAGGCGGAGTTTATACTGCAGCCAGCCACCAGGGGGCAATTGAGATGATTTGGCTTCACTTTCATGGAGCCTATCATGTCGTCCATCTTTATTTACAGTCAGTGAAGCTCAGTGAAGCTCGTGAACTGCAGCTGAACTGAGAGGAGGCGTTCTCCGGTTCCACAGAAACTTCCATCGCCCATCGTTTGTTTACAACCAATCACAGAGAAGCATCAGTTACTCCAGTTTAATTAAGTGTTATCACTTTAACATTTGAGACAGACGGTCGGCAACCGAGCTACATGTGTGTTTGTGAAGTGTGTGTGTGTGTGTGTGTGTGTGTGTGTGTGTGTGTGTGTGTGTGTGTGTGTGTGTGTGTGTGTGTGTGTGTGTGTGTGTGTGTGTGTGTGTGTGTGTGTGTGCGTGTGTGTGTGTGTGTGTGTGCGTGTGTGAGAGCAGGTTAATTGGAACATGGAGCACATGGTAACCAGGATTAATCAATGTAATTACATGTAGTGTAATTACAGACTTGTTTTTACTGAACTCAGGTTTCGCTCATGAACTCATGTTGATGTTTGTGTTTCTTGTGTCTTTGTTTGTTTAAATGTTTATTATACTAAATTAAATAAACTGAAATTAGCCCCGCCCCACTGCCTTTCACTCCTTGAGCAGGCTTTTGTTTCATTGCAGAGGGAAACTGTGCTTGTGTGTGTGTGTTTGCGTATTTGTGTGTGTGTGTAATTCATTAATTAGGCTGTTTTCTCAGATTAGCTCAGCATCAGCTCTGTTTCCTTTACCCGCTTCATTCATTAGCGCTGCATCATTCGTTAGCCCTGAACGCTAATGAAAAGCCACTCTTAATTGGCAATGGAGCGATAAAGGCTAAATGAAAACACTAAATATAGTGTGTGTGTTTGTGTTTGTGTTGTGTTGTGTTGCGTGTGTGTGTGTTCATTAATTCTCCAGATAACGAGGAGACCCAATAAACCTTTATTAGCTGCTTCACCAGGACAGTTATTATGATTATAAACACACAGGCTCATATTTGATATTAACCATAATGTCTCTCTCTCTCTCTCTTTTCAGCTGGATCGACCACGGAGCCCTCTTCTCCGGCCCCGCCCCCTCCTGAACCTCAGCCAGTAGAAACCATGGCTCCTGAGGAGCAAATGGACGTCACTGATGATGACATCACAGCAGGTAGGAACACGAGGACAGCGTCTTGGCGTCGACTCTTTGAAATGTACGAATCAATGCTCCAATAGAAACTACTGAAGGAGCCAAGCCAGTCTGACACGCCCACTAACAAAGAAAGGTAAAGTGATTGGAGGTCGATATATCAGGCACTTGCTGGAAGCAGATGACCAATCAGAGCAGACTGGGCTTTATCAGGAGGGGGGGGGAGTCTTAAAGGGACAGGATCTTAAACCAAGTGTTTGAGACAGAGGCTGAACAGAGGAGCAGCAGCGATGGACAGTCTGAGGACAGTGATGA